>NW_020955929.1:321121-409100 GCF_003031625.1 Empidonax traillii
TTTTTTTTTTTTTTTTTCTATATTAGTGTTTAAACTCCAAAAATATTAACTGTGAGGCCTTGGTATCCCTCATTTTCTCTTCTGCCTCCCTTTGTACCAAAAACATAAGGAAACATGTTTCCTCACTGCAGAGACAGTAATTCAAACAATGTATCAGAGAGCAGTGAAAAAACCGCCAAACAACACAACACGTATAAACTGCAGAGATGGAAACACATATCAAAATACTATGTTCAGAAAAAAACTAATTGTGTAATTATATTGCAAGTCTGAAGTTTCTGTCAGGAAAAAAAGTTTGTACCACTGACTTACCTTCACAGGTATTTTTATATACCATTTTCTACAGGTGCACCACAGAACAAAGCTGAAGGAGGTTCCCTCTAGAGAAAAGTTCTCTGTCAGGATAAGGATGTGCTTTTTTTGACAGATTTAGCAAAGTTTAGTAACTTTAGTGTCAGGGTTAAGGAGAAGTGGTAATTTCTTGCATAGCCTGTGACTTCAGCAAGCCAAGAAAGGGATAAGAACAAATGTGCACCCTTTAAGAGAAAAGCCCAGGAGAAAAAGAAGGAAAGCTTTTTTGCAGTAACGATTCCTTAGATTGCTAAGCAGTAAATGTTTTGAGGTTTTTTGAGACCTGAGAATGCAAGATCATACACAACACTTCTTTAAGTGCATCTGCATTTTCTTATTCTCCCTGTAAGGTGATCTGAGACCCCATCCCACATATCAGTAGATCCCTACAGGTTGAACAAGAAGTATCAAACAGAAAAAAAAGTGAAGTAGTAGTCTTGGTACCATCATCACTCACAGCTGTTTCAGGTAGGCAGTTGGAAGCCAAAGAAGAAAGTGAGACAGAGGTGACTATTCTCATAAGTAATACCACTGCAGGCACTTACAATATTTGATTTAAATTATTATTTTTTATACATCGACTGCCCTTATGTTAATACTCTACAAAGTACCACTGTCTGTTCTACTTCTGTTATCTGTGTTTTCTGTGTAAACAGTTATTGCAGTGTCAAATGGATAAAGTAACCTGTTATCTGTTAAAACACTCAATATATTAAAAGAAAACTACTTCTCAGGCTTCAAAAATTATTTTGAGCCCTACAGACGTACAGTAAGTCAGTGAATCAAAATTCAGTTTGCACCCATGTGACTTTTTAAAATAAGTTTCTTCTGTAACTGGTTTAAAGATTTAAAGGTGAAAGAATAACAAAATGCCCTTGTATATATATATTTTTGGAGGCTAATCAATATTGTGGAATGCCATTCATTTTGCATTTAAAACAAGAGACTTGTGATGTTTTATGCCATTAGTTTAATGTATTGACTGACTATATGAAATACTTGGCCAAGGTTGTCTTTTGTATAGGTGAACCTGCCTTTTAACAAAAAGGAAAATTTTGGTATCTCTGTCCTGAGTATGGAAAATTACTCAGAAAATACTTAACATGTAAAATTTGAATGAAACTGTCAGAATAGAACATTAAGTAAATGTAAGAAAGAGGACTATTTTTATTCAGGTACTTGAACATTTTTAAAATACCAAGCCATATAAGAAGTATTTTTGGCAGAATAGTTTTTGAAAGCACTAAATAAAGTGTAAAGAGATCTCCCAATAACACTTCAGCAGGCAACAATAGGATCAGTTATATTTTTTCACAGTGAATCTAATTAAATAAAGCTAATGGTCACAATATGTGCAAATGAAGATATATATAAGTTGGCTTATAAATTAGAGTACATCAAGTTCTAAAATACTCATTGGTTGATTTTCATAAATGGACTGATATTGTGATGGCCCTGTAGCAATCCCCAGTACCAGCTTCCAGAGCCTTGCTAAAAATCTACTGTTGGAAAAATTAGGTGGCCACTCAGGAAAATCTTTGGAAAAACTTGTATCTGCATTAGTAGAACCATTGCCCACTCAGTGTGGAAGACTGTATACAAATCTATTTAAAATCACTCAAAAGAAATAAAAAATTTAAGGATGCAAATCATCAGAGTTATTTTAGACACCTACCTTAGGCTGAGGGGATTCATGACCTAAAGTGGCTACCTCTCCCCATTAATTATAAGTAGAGGTAAGTACAAACAGTTTAAAAGTCTGGTTTCATAATCTTCTTGTTCCACAGTCCTTTCATCTCACATCTATAAAACATCATTTTCCCAAACTCCATGATAACTATTCATTTTAAAATGCTCCATGCATTCCCCAAGCACGCCCCTTTTGGTTATCTTATCAATTTGGAGGTAGCATTTAAAAATTTACCAGACCATCACACATGATGGGCACATCATCAAGGAGATAAACTGAATTGTCCAAGTAAGTATGTAGGCATTCTGAAATACAGAATTTTGCTTTCAGAAGGACTCAGCACGAGAATGAAATTTCTGACTGAAAGCAGGGTGAAGGTGCTAGTGCCAGCAAACTGTGAGAGCTGGCATTTTGAATTTATGAACACAGACTCCTCGTTGGGACTGCAAGCAGGCAAGCAGCCAGTTCCACTAGAGGTTTACAGCTAGGCACTAGTGGGGAGATAATTCTGAACTGGCATGGAAATCTGGATCCAGCTCATCCTCCTCTGAGAGCCTTTGGCAGTCAGAAGGCTGCCACCTAAAATTATTTTTATAGCTGAATGGTAATTGTCAGGGAAAACTTCAGGACAGATCCTTCACAAACTCACATGGAACTCTGTAAAAAAGGTTGTTAGATGTTAGCATGCTATTTATGGCCAGCACCTTGCTCTACCTTTACAGCCACCATAAGGAAAGTAGCAGATTATATTTTCTAAACACTCTTTCTCAATTATGTCTCTGTGCTTGGCCAGGACATAGTTTTTGATAAATTCACTCTTTCATTTTTCAGGCAAAATGCCAGCATAAGCAGAAATATTTCTGCCTTTCCTTGGAATTCAAGGTACCTTCACAGCACTTTTAATTTTGATTTTCTGTGACTAATAACAAAAACTGTGCTGCATTTTGGAAATCAGTATAGATCCCTAATGCAAATACGAATCCTCTATACTATAGGGATCAGACATCACAGTAGGGAAGACTGATAATTACTTTTCAAAAATTATTTTTGGAATCTACATTATTTAGAGTAGTTACATCATAAATATCTGACAAGAAAATGAATAAATTTTGAGAGATTTAAGAGAAAATTTTAACTACAAAGAAATAAGTGTTGGAAAGGAAACACAAGTCAAATTAATTGGCTGCAGTTCTCACCTCTAGTGTTTGTCTTCAAGGGTTTGATCTGCACTCTTTCTTTTCTGCCAGTGGAATTAAAGAATATTTTGCTTTTTCAGATCAGTGAAAGGTAAATAATAAGAATTTTCAGGTGTATTAAATGTGATAAGCTTAAATACGTGAGCTTTCAATGAAACAAGTTCTTAATATGACAGCTTTTAATAAAGTGGCATTAGTTTCAATCAGGAGCTGAGACAGCCCAAAGGAAGAGTGCCCCATCCCAGGAAACAATTAAGGTTGGTTTGGACAGGGCTCTGAGCAACCTGATCTAGTTGAAGACGTTCCTGTTCACAGCAGGTGAGGTTGGACTAGACGGCACTAAAAATCCCTTTCAATTCAAAACAGTCTGTGATTCTATGATTCAATAATTTAAAAAAAAAGAGGAAAACAAGGACTTTCTCCTTCCATTGAATCTATTTCTTTTAATTTGTTTTCATTTATAAATTTTTGATTAATAAGTGCTGAAGGCCTTTGCTTTGTGTTCATCACTGCCCACTAACACCACAACAGCTCACCAGATGAGTCTGTCATAGGAAGGGCCATGCTGTTTAGGGAGGATGAGTAGGTTATTGTTTTCGTTTTTGTTGGGTACTCATGCTCGATGGACCATTAACAATGGACCAACTCCTCTCTCAGCTCTTGTCTGGCATCAGTGTGCCTTCAAGGGAAGAGAGAACAACTCCTATGGGCTGGATCAACAGCTGAAGTGTCCTGAAGAGAAAATGTTTGTGCTTGGCCTGACTCAGGGACCATTTGGCTCACAGTAAGAATTTGGGCAGAAAGCACAGAATAATGCTGAAGCAGATATGAGATAAGCCAAATGGTTCAGCTTCCCTGCAGTCTGATTGTTTGAAACAATCCCATTTCAGTATGCAAAAGCACAAACTATGGAGGTTTTAGTTTTCCTGCATAAAGTACATTCTTACATTCGTTGCTTAAGCTGTCAGGAGTTCTAAGTAAGCATGCCAAATTCAGTGAAAAATGCAGCAACTTAACATTGGATTTTAATTAAATGGGAAGGCAGTATTGTATTATGGAGAAGTTCCAATCTCTTTGGATTTAACATGAAACTTTCCATTAACATCTCTGAAATTTGGCTTTCAAGTTAGAGTTAGGTTTCTATGGTTGGTTGGGTTTTTCTCTTCAGATAATCTTTAATGAAATACAGTTTTAATGGGATTCTTTTCCATGGAAAAAATGTATTATAATTCATGTAAAATTCATTTTTTTTTCAGTAACTCCATTAGCAAAAGTTTGTAAAAGTATAGAACTTTGAGGACTTCTGAACCCAAAAAATTTCCACAATCCTTTTAATCACCCTAAAAAAACAAGACATCAGAATAAAAGTAATAGAATCACAGAATCATAGAATATATTGAGTTGGAAGGGACCTACAAGGATCACTGAGTCCAACTCCTGCACAGGACCATTCCCAAGAGTCACACCATGGGCCTGAGAGTATTACCCAAATGCTTCTTGAACTCTGTCAGGCTTGGTGCTGGGACCACTTCCTTGGGGAGCCTGTTCCAGTGCCCAACTACCCTCTTGGTGAAGAACATTTTTCTAATATTCAACCTAAACATCCCTTGACATGATTTCAGGCTATTCCCTGGTCCTGTCACTGGTTACCACAGAGAAGAGATCAGTGCCTACCCCTCCTCCTCTCCTCATGAGGAAGTTGTAGACTGTAATCTCCTCTTCTCCAGGATGAACAGACTAAGTGACCTCAGCTGCTCCTCATATGCCTTCCCCTCAAGACCCTCCTTTAGACACTCTCTAATGGCTTAATATCTTTCTTATATTGTGGTTCCGAAAAATGCAGACAATACTCAAGGTGAGGCCACACTAGTGCAGAACAGAACAGGACAATCCCCTCCCTTGACCGGCTGGTGATGCTTTACCTGATGCCCCCCAGGTCACAGTTGGCCCTCCTGGCTGCCAGGGCACTACTGACTCACGTTCAACTTGCCACTGACCATGACCCCCATGTCCCTTTTCACGGTACTGCTTTCCAGCATCTCATTCCCCAGTCTGTATATGCATCCAGGTTTGCCCCGTTCCAAGTGCAGAATAGGTTCTAAAGGTTCTAAAGTTTACAATAAACTTACAACAATCTTTCAATCAAACAAAATTTTAGGTCTAATCTTTATCTGGTCACTTAGCTACCTACATACTTCAAGGTTCTCTCTTCACCTAACATGTTTACCAATGTAGGTGTATACAAGATCTTTCCATGCCTTTTTTGGATCGGAAAACTATCTTGGATTTGAAAAATGTCCATTATAAGGATTCTATGGCCTTTAGAGCTCAGTGTTACTAATGTAACCTGTATTACTAGAATAACTGAATTTCTAGGATCAGGATTTTTATTTAATGTGTGATATTTACAGCCTTGCAACATTTGTTGTTTCAATAAAAGAAACCCCCTCCAATACACTGAAACCTCACAGAATAAGCAACTGTATAATCAGCCAAAAACTTATCTTTGAAAATCTTGGACTTAAACCCGTATTTATTTGCTTTAATTAAGTCATCCTAGTTGTGAAAGTTGCCATCAGCATTCTGAATCTCTGAAACATACAGTTTTTAAGAATGAACCTCCAGTCAGGGACATCTAACATGGACTTCAAACTTCACAGTTAGGGAGAATAGTTTGGCTGAAATCCAAATAACTAATCTGTAATTACAGATCTAATATCTTAATAATTATTGATTTAAGATCCTAATAAAAACCATCCCACAGTCTGGTCCTAAAGGTAGAGCTTCAGTATAGGTTATGCAAGTGGTGTACCTCTGAAAATCAAAGTCTAAATGTGAAAGTCAGGCACATGAAAACTAAAACAATAAAATGGAATAAAAAATAACATGAAATAAAATATATAAAACAAAATATGTAAACTAAAATATAAAAAATAAAATAAAGTTTAAAAAAATAATTCTCATCATCTGATCTACCAGATGGAACTACCTAAAACACAGCAAATTACTCCCTGAAATATTTGTCTTTTCCCATTAACTACAGAGGAAACAATGCAACTATCAGATTTTTTAACTGTTGGGATGAATCCAAGACCTGGGAGGATAGAACAGTAGTTCTACACAAAACCAAAAAGGTTTTGTTTTTGACAGAGATGGACAACTGGATTTTGTCTCACAACCAGCCCTGTTTATGATTAAGAAACTATAGGTACTTGTTAATAAATATCTATTTCTGGATGGTCCCAAAGTATCAGTTGCATATCTGTGCGAAAATTATTCCTCGGGTAGAGTGTGAGCTAGTCCTTTTCCACATGAACTGAGACACTTATTGTATCTGATGTTCTTTTCTGGGTATGTTCCAATGTATCTGGTAAAGTCAAGAAACACATTTCTGCTAGATAATGCTGTAGCCCTCTCCTTCAGAGGCACAAAAAATACCTGAACAGACCCAGTAGCTGTGGAACTGGAGGTGTTGGCACATTGTAATCTAGGGAAATATATAAGGAAATAAATTATATCCCACTATACTAGCTATAGGCATAGAAAATAAATCCTTATTTATTACTGGAAAACAGTGTCCTGAACACAGTGACTGAAAGTCAGGACCTGCTCTTTTCTACTTCTAGGCTGAATTCCTGAATTACACAGACAGGTCCTTTTCTCTGCATTCTCTTTTGCTGTGGGGTATTTTGAATTTCATCTTCAATGCTGCACAGCTACAACAGAAATGTAGAGTGACATAATGCCAGAGAAGTTCACAGTCTGATGATTATGGAATAATGCCACACAAATTTGGACTCTTACAGGTCGCTTCTTCTATAAGTGAATATTTAGTCTGTTAAGATATTCCATAAAAGGAGCAGGAGTCACTGGCAGCTTTTTTCAGAAGCAAGAGTCTATAACTATGATTAGTCATAATTCTTCTTGGTATGTGTGAATACCGCAAGATCAACAGAATGTTGGATCAGTATAATTTAATAGGGAAAAGGGATTATAAATATTCAAAACATGCAAGTTTTGCACAGGCACAGAAGCATAAGTCTTGGCCCCAGAGGATTTCAAAGTCAGACAAGTGCTGCTTATTTTCATAGAGATTTTCTGGAACATAATTCTTTATTTAAGTGCCTAAGTTCCACCTAAGATATTGGATCTATGCCAGAGAAAACATAAACAAAGAGAATGAAAACAAAACTTTGAACAAGATAAGCAGAGTTTTCTTTGCAATAAAGATAATTTTACTTCTTTCCAATAGTTTACAAATTCCTTAAGGATATATCCTGTTTATAATTTATAGTACTATTCTTAATAGTCACAAAGTGGTTCATCCAACTTTAATGTAACTTTATATGTATGTAAATAAAACATTTTTGTACTTTGGGAAAGTTTCTTTGCAGAGGGTTTTTTTTTAATATGTTTAAATATTTAAGTTCTACATGTGTTTAAATATTTAGGTTCTACATGTGATGAATCTGTTAAATTGAATAAAAGTCATTTATATTACAGTTATACAATTAAATCTTGCATCATTTCACTGACAGACTATGTCACTTCTCAGGACAGACATTGCTGCTGATGGGAAGTAGAGAATAAACGTTATTGTTTTCCTCTTTGTGTTTGCGCAAACTTTTGCTTTTGCTTTGGTAAAATGCCTTATCTCAAACTACGAGTCATTTCCCATCTTATTCTCTCTCCCCTATCCAGCTAGGAAGGTGGGGGAGAAAACAGGTTGGTGGGCACCTGGCACACAGCCATGGTCAACTCATTTACAGTGACTTACTGGGTAGTCTTCTAGGACCCAAACATGAACTTAAAAGTATTTTAAATTATTTTAAATACTTCCTGGCAAAGAGTAGAATTACTTTTGGAGACTGAAGTATGCTTAAAAACATCATCTGAAATTGCATTACCATCCATAACTTAGTATAAATTTATGGAGTGTGGTACCAGAGAGCCTGAAAAAGTGAAAAGAGTGTGCTTCTAGTCAAGATTCTTGAGGTACTACATGCTTATTGCCTTAGATATCAACAACCCAATTAACCTACTTTTTATATCAATACTAAGGTATGCATTCTGAAATTGTTTCTCTAAATCTGAATACAGGGCAGCATTAAGGATATTGGTCTAATGAGTAAAGGATCAACAAAGGTATTTACTTAATAATTTTTTTTCTTTCTGAATTGATTAATACTGACGTGTTACATTCCTCTTATCTTTATGCATGATAAGTAATAAAAGTGGAATTCATGCTCTTTTTCTCAAAGGTCTTCAGAACTCAACGTTTTTCCTTTTTTAAAGCAGTTAAGTTTACTGATGAAATGAGAAAACTAGAAAGGTAATAGCTCAAATGAAATTAAAAATGTTACCTAAAATATGATCTACTTTTGATGTAGAAAGATCACGTGATGGGGAAACTATATAACATATAAAACCCACCAACCTTGCAGCTTAATGATTCTACAACCATGTAGGCTGCATTTTGATAATTATGTGAAGATTGGCATTAGTATCAGTACACTTTTATATTTTTAACACAAAACAACAAGATACATGAAAAATCCATTGTTATAATCCATTAAATATTAATTCTAATAATAAAAATAAGTACATTAACAGGGAAAAATGCACAGAAATGTGCTTCAGATATGTTCAAATATAATCATATGATTAAAGTTAAGTATATGTCAATTTCTTTCCTGAAAGACAAATTTTTCTTGAATAAAAATTATTAATAAATATTATAGTTATAGCCTACCATCCACTCCCCTGGCAGATGGAGCTCGTTAGCCCTGTAAGGCAATCCATCTACATCCTGAGGACCTCGCTGCCACTGTCCAAGCTCGCTTGGCCCTGGCAGATGAACCTTAGGATTAAAGGGTGGGCTCAATTCTGCGCACACTGTGCCTCACCTAAAAAATCCAATGTGCAGGGTGGAAGGTGTAAAAACCTTCCCCGGTTCTTCGTTCGTGAAGACTGGCCATTATTAAAGTTTTTGAAGTAAATTGCTATTTTTCCAGGATGTTGTGTTTTTCAGCTAACATAAAGCAAGCAGATGGATTGCTTCTGTTTACACCATCTTTTGAAGCTTTGAGTGAGAAGTAAGACGACATTGACATCAACATGCCTGTGTGGCTAAACCCTGACCTCACTCTAAAGAGCACAGACCAGTGGTAAAAAAATACACTTTCAGTGATTTTTCATTTTTCTGTTGAAATTGAATTATTTCTCTAAAACTGCATGCCAGTACTTTAAAAAACACATTAAGTCTGGGAGCTGGTTGTAAACATGAGCTATGTAAAAGAAGTCTAGTACAGCCAAATCACAAATAGATGCCTTCATCTGAAAACTATTATGCATCATTGGAAGACTGTGAATTGCTTGATTAAATACTGCATTTAGTGTCAAATATCTCATCAGAATAAAACATACAAATCTGTGTTACAGAATAGCAATTTTATATGTGTCAAGTGTCAAGTATTCACTGATTTACACATTACTATGTCAGTCACAGTGGCATAGTAAATGTCACACTTCTTAAAGATAAGTATCCTGTTGTCCAAGGAGCTCAGTGTTTCTCTGTGTCCCAGATGCTCTGTTACTTCTATGTGTGAAATCAGATTCAGCAATGAAGTAGGCCTGAGAGAGGCAGTGAGAGAGAGAGAGAGACTTACCAACAAAAAATAACACATATGCAGATGAACAGCTTATAAATAAAATACTATTCCAAAACAATACTGAAGGAAAGAATAAATTCTAAGATGGAATTTTCTGTGCAACAGCACTATGAAATCAGCATTTCGTTTTTCGTCTTTTAAATATATCACACATTTTGTGAACTTCTCTTTTTAGCTTCTCTTTTCCCCCCACTTATGCTGACAGTTTGATAGTTCTGTTCCTGTGAGATTTAAAACTCGATGCACTGAGAAAGTGTAGTTTTAATGCCATTGTTATTTTTACTGTAGGGTACAAAGAAAATGTTGATGCACCTCAGTATAGTGCCTCCTGTATATTCTGAAAAATTCCCTTTAGAAATTAAATTAACACCCTTTAAAGGCTAATATTAATTCCCCATCTGCTTTTCTAGTGAAAAAGTAACCCCTTTACATCATGATTTTCAGACTTCAGTAGAAACCTTCCCACGTTCTCCACTGTCTCATCGTATTCCTCCTGTTTCTCTACTCATTAACAGAATTAGATTTTGTTCACCAAGGAAAAACAACCTGCCATTTCTCATCATACATATATACAATGATACACATATGTATACATAAACACATATTCCCACACATTAACACAGCAATAAGCACTTGCAATGTTTGTATATGAAGCGAAGATTGAAGAGTTTGCTCTCTTATCAGTTAAAGAATAGCTAGAATGCATTTTATTTTTAATATGATAAAAAATATTATTCATTTTTTAGAGTGATATCAAAGACTGAAATAATAGTGCTCTATATATCTAATTTTCCATTAAATTCACTTCTTTCCCTGTTTTCTGCTTTCTCCTCTTCTTAACAACAAGGAGATTTGAGTCACTGTGAAAGAAGCTACAGTGGTTAGAGTACAGGAAAGTGAGAGTTACTGTACACCACAAAAGAACAAAAGGACTCAAAAGCTAATAGAGCTTTTAATATACATGGTAGAGTAGCATATAAGGTGCCAATAATAATTGCCATGGTGTGTTAACCTAACCTGAGATCAGTGGAATTTAAGTCTTAGCAAACCTGAACTTTTAAGTATTATTGAATGTAAAATTCATTAAAATGGATTCAGTCCATCTAGATCCCACCAAAAGGAAGGATGAGAAAAGAAAATTCCACTATCAGCTTGACTTCAAGAACCCTTTCATGTCTTTATTGCTGAATAGCCATTACAGATTCCTTAACCTATTAAGAACATCATTTCCAAGTCTTAGATTCTGTGTTCAGAAACAGTGTTCAAGAGTGTTCTAGAGTCTACAGAAACACTTGTTCTGAGATTATGATGATCATCTGCTGCTTATAGCTTCACTGTAACAGCATTAGGATGAATTTAGGTTGCCCTAAAAAAAATCTGAGGTACCAGTGGTGTTCCCAGCATTAATAAATAGTGAAATAATTTGAAGTGTCCATGTACAATAAATTACTCAGGAGTTTTAGCAATTACAGCCTTTCCCTGAGGAACACGTGACACAGGTACAAGACTCTTTGACTCAGAGTGTGCATTAACCTGGATTACGCCATTCTCCACTCTCTCATTTGAACTGTGTGTGGTGCGGGGAGACAGAAAGAGGGCAGAGAAATTAGAAGTGAGTGAAATTAGGGTGAGCTGTGGATCTTCAGAAGCACCTTTCTCTCTGCAGTGGTACTGTGGAGATATTTGACAACTACCTCAGAATATTGAATTACTTCCCTGTTGTACTCTTAGATAGATATTTAAGTCATTATTTTAAATATTGTCTTTAAAATAAATTGACTCCTCTTTGACCAATATTTCAAATATTAGCATTCACACTGTGTTTTTAAGATTGGCCGGTATTTGCTAACAATCTTTCTCTGCTGTCTAAATAAGAGCTCTGTGATTCATCAAAATACATATAGATCTAAGGACAAACTATGAAACATTTATGTTCTCATGGTCATCCTGTTGTAATTAGGTGTTTGCATCCCTTATTTGAGGGAAAGTATATGATGACAGAAATTTCAGAGTGGTGAGGTTTTGCAAAGTGAAATACACTCCATATTAATTATAATATTTTTTCAAAGATATTTCCAGCAGAAAGATGATATTAAATAGTACGGATCTCTCTGCTGTGTCTATTTCATGAAAACATCTCATTTCAAAAATTATTTCTGTGAGATCTCTCAGACAAGGACCTTATGAAAAAATTATATTCAATGAAAGTAGTAATGAGTATATGAATATATTTATTAATTTAAAATCCTAAAAAATGTTGAAGGTCATTTTTGCTTCCTTTTTGACTTATTCATTGTACATTTTAATCCCATATTTTACCATTAAAAATTATTTTTTCATTTCTACCTGGGATGTGCCTATATTTCACTGTGATATTTGTGCCCATAACTCATAATATTACATTTTATTGAGAATTTTCCTGTCTCTGATGAATGTTATCAAAGATAGACTACATGTTGTCTCTATGTTTAGCTCCCACTGAAATCAATAGTGCGACTTTGGACTGTGTGATTAGTTGGATGACACATCGCCAATAGTCATAAAACAAGATTAAAAGATATAAAATTGTTGAAGTTATAATCATTACTGCTAGAAGTTGACAGAGCACTATCTTCTTCAGGGATTTTTTGGAGAGAAGGGGGCAAAATTTTGCCTGTTTTTTTTTTCAGAAATTACCTCAGATATGTATCCTGGCTGCAAAGATCAATCAAATATTGGGAAGCTTTAAGAGAAGCACGCTTACAGGTTGAGTGACATGATCCTTTCCCTCTGCTCAGAATTGGTGAGACCACACCTGGAGTACTGCGTCCTGTGCTGGACTTTCCAGCTTGAGAGAGACATAAATGTACTTCAGGGAGTTAAATAGGAGGCCACCAAGCTGCTTGGGAGCCTGGAGCACTTCAAACAAGGAGGAGGGACTGGGAAAACCTGAGTTGTTCAGACTGGTAATGAAAAAATTATGAGGAATCTTCATTGTTGTCTGCTCCTACCTAATGGGAAGGTGTAAAGAAGATGTCAGACCCTTCTTGAAGGGGTCTTGAAGGTGCAGAATAAAGAAGAGTTGACACAAATAAGTAATACAGAAATTTCAGTTTTAAAATAAAATTTTAAAAAATTATCTCAAGGTAGTCAAACACTCACACTCAAACACAATTTCTCACAGAGATTTTGGTGTTGGCATCCTTGGAGATATTCAGACCTGACTGGACATGGATCTGACCAGCCAGCTTGAGTTGAACCTGTTGTGAGCAGGAGATTGGACATGACCTCTTGATGTCCCTTGCAGCTAAAATGATGGTTTCATTTGTTTGACTTTCTGACAAGAAAATAGAAGTGTACCTTGCAGAGCTTGGAAAATCACATGTAGTCTCTTTAAAAAACATCATGGTATAATGTATAAATGAAGGTATAAAGAAATCATCACACTGGTTCAAATCTAGAATGGTTCCTTATACCTAACTTCGCTGATTACACAACTATCAGGTTTTGAATTTACCTAGTACTGACTATTCCCCCTTGTCAACATTCCTATTTTATCAATTCTGATGATAGCATCTGCCTAGTTCCAAAATTATGCAGCTGCCTATACCCAAGTCTGAGGAGTCCTCCAAATGGCTTCAGAAATAACTTGAGTAATTCATAATATATTTGATTATGCCAAGACACTGTGACACCTATTTCTACTCTTTGCTTATCTCTCATACCTGTATGTCTCCTTCTTCAACATCTATATGTTTCCTTCCTCTGTCTAACCACAGAATCACAGAAAGGTTGATGGTGGAAGGTTGCACAACCCTCCTCATTTTAAAATAATTCTTCAATTTGCAATTATGAGATGGTATAGGAAAGGGACAGGCCTAATTTAAATTTTACCAAGAAAAAGATACAGTTAAAAATTCAGATTTATATTTGGTGAGGGAACAAGCTTATGAACAGTAGAACACAAGAATATGCACCAGATCATCGGTTAGTATGGAGTAGTGGAATGAGTTACAGGCTAAAATTAGGTCAGGCTGCTTTTCTCAGAGGCTTCTACTTACAAAAGAAAATACCTGTTTCAGAGGTGTTTCCGAACAGCAGTCAATTAGGTGTAATCTTCGACGGGGATCTTATGGAGGAGATGTAAGAATTTGAAATACATTGCCTAAAGAGTTTGTTCAGTCTAAAGTAGTATGAGATAGGCATATCTGATAGGCAATATGGATATGAAGCTCACTGGAGATCGAGGATGTTGAAAAGAGGAGTCAATGTTAATTTTATGCATATTGTATGCTTGGGCTCACAGGTACTACACACAAACCCCACATCTTCTCTGTAGTGTCAAACAAATACCCTTAAAAAACGTATGTCAAGATCTTATTTTTACCTACACTGGATTCTCTAACCCACCACAAGGGATCTGACATGGTCCATGTAACATGAGATGAGGCCACAATGTTATTGAAGCTAGGTAGTGTGGACTTACCTAACATACCCAAAATGAAGGAAAAAAAAAAAAAGCCTTTAGGTCTTCATTTTTCATTTTCATAGAATAAATCAAGTTTACTATGTTTTGTTGTACAACCACTTTGTTTCTTTACTCAGTATTATTCAATTCTTGTGTAGTCATTGCTGTACAAAAGCAAGTAACTCTCATAGAATGTAATAGTACTGCTTTTACATTTATTGTGCCATAAAGAGTAACAGCTACTTAGTGTTGATATATACTCTCAAACACCTCTGCAGATTTTTATAAGTTAAAAAGATTGCATATCTAGTAAAACCAAGACTTAGTGAATATAAAAATGCCACCCTATCCTATAAACCAAGTTTGCCATTTGCAGTATATTTTATGGATACTTCTCATAATGTTACTTATAAAAACCTTTGTGTTGTACAGGTTTGTCAGGTTTTAAGGAAGAAGGAAAAAAATAGGCAAACATTCCTTCTGCACTTCAAAAGCCGATTGCTAAATAATAAGCAACTAACAATCCTCCAATTTCATGAGTTATGCAAAAATTTTATCCTTTCTGCTGAAATTATTGAATGAGATATATTACTACAAGTATATGTCATTATTCTTGCAGATACTTCAACTGAGCATCAAATTTAGTTCTTCTTTCTCACATAGTTCAAGGTACCAACTAAAAAACTTTCACAATAAACTACAAAAAAAAGACCAGATTAACAAATATATTCACATCTTAGTTCTGTGAGCAGTGCTAAAGCAAAACCTTTGAAGACACACAGGTAGTGGAGAACACGTAGAGGTGGTGGTGGATAATTGGTAAAGCCTACTAAAGAATTAGAGAGGTTCCATGTGTTGTGGAGATTTTCTGCCCTTCCCAGTAATCCAGCCTATATACAGTCAAGTGTACAGCTGTTAACACCATAACTGGCTGGTGCTACATAAACTTTTTACTTCGGGGAAAATGAAGACCAGAAAAACATCTTCCAGAAAGCATTTCTGACTGTTCTAGGCAGCTTCCCCATAGCTCTTCTAAATCACTAGTGATCAAATTATATCTGCCTTGAGTGCTAACTGTGTGGAAGGTACTTTACACGTTCCAATGTGACCAATAAAAACAAAATAGGTAGATAAAAGGGAAAAAGGAAACTCAGTGAGAAAATCAGCAACCTGGATTCTACAAACTAATAGTTAGTAATAATAGAACAATGTTTAGAACACCGTTACTGAGAGGCAATATATTTACATGACGTGTATATACATTGGAGACTATAAAGTTTTACCTCTTATCAACTGGGACTTAATTTAAATTGTTCTAGGTCTACAAAAATGCAGTGAGATGAGAGAAACTTAAATGAGAGGAAAAACCACAGAAGGAAAAAACCCACCCAAACAGAGAGAAAAAAAGACTGTTTCACAAAGGGAGATGTTTAAAACTGTGTGTAGGGAGGAAAAAATGTGAAAAGCTGTTCAAAATTGAGTAGATTAGGACTACTCTTAAAATTTGCTTATAGCTGCTTATAGCAGAGAAAATAGGGCAAGACATGAAAATATGTTAGGGTCAAAAGTGAAGTGTAGGAGATCTAGAATGATGGAGATGTTGTCATGTGGGAAAAGGAAACCTGAATTTGCTTCCAAAAAGGGAGAATAATTAGGGGTAGAAAGCAGTTGATTGAGATATAAGGGAGGGAGAGGAGGAGGAAATTTGGCTATGAAATTTAGACAGATTAGACAAGTGGGAAGTAAGGTGTGAAGCATAAAGAGAGGTGGTATTTGCATTTGCACGTATAATTGCAGATGTTGAGTGATAACCTCGCATTAAATAGCCTTACTGTAACAGAAAAAGCTAAATAAGCAAATGATAGGGATTTTTAGTGGGGTCATGGAAAAGAGAGGGACATGATTCTAGTGGTTCCACCACTTTTTCTTTTTTTTTGGCAAAAATATTGAGACTATGATTACATAGTTACTTCCTATGATCACAGAACTTAATATGCTGTTTCAGAAATTCTTTTGTTTCTTGATGGTAGTCTTATGATTGTCTCCAAGACAATAACCTTTAGAATTATTATATAAATGCTGTTAAATTTTGAAATCATTACTCACAGTAGACCAAGACTAAAATGGGCTTGGATATTGAAAGTCCCTTAACAGCCATGAGAAATAAGACTTATAAAAGAATGTAGACTAGAATTAGATACCAACGCTTTTTAAACTTAGACTGCTCACAAGTCACTGGACACAAAGTCTAGTCAGAAACAATACAATGGTATTTCTGAACTTGTATCTTCCTTAAGAATTTGACACTAGATGCTATTAAGTCATTAATTCCCCCAGGAATAGTTTAATATAAGCAGTAAAATTTCAGAAGACATCCGCTGAGTAGCAAATCTGACAATGCTACAAATAATGGTCAGAACCTTGGCTTGCCCATAACAGGATTGAAGTCCTTGTACAGATTACTATGATAAGGTCTAAAGACCTCGATTACCCTAATTTTGGCCTTGCAGTGTTAATCATAGAATCATAGAATTAGCTGTGTTGGAAGAGACTTCCGAGATATCAAGTCCAACCCTTGATCCAATCTCATTGTGATTACTAGATCATGACACTCAGTGCCACATCCAGCCTCGTCTTAAAAACCTCCAGGAACTGTGAATTCAGCACCTCTCTGGGCAGCCCATTCCAACGTCTGATTACTCTCTCCATAAAAAATTTCTTCCTAATATCCAATGTAAATTTCCCCTGGTAGAGCTCAAGATCATGCCCTCTTGTCCTAATGCTGGTTGCCTGGGAGAAGAGACTAACACCCACCTGGCTACAACCTCCTTTCAGGGAGTTGTAGAGAGTGATGAAGTCACCCCTGAGCCTCCTCTTCTCCAGACTAAACAACCCCAGCTCCCTCAGCCTCTCCTCATAGGACTTGTGCTCAAGCCCCTTCACCAACTTGGTTGCTCTTCTCTGGACCCGCTCCAGCACCTCAATATCCTTCCTGAACTGAGGGGCCCAGAGCTGAACACAATACTCAAGGTGTGGCCTCACCAATGCAGAGTACAGGGGAAGGATCACTTCCCTGCTCCTGCTGGCCACACTGTTCTTGATGCAGGCCAGGATGCCATTGTCCTTCTTGGCCACCTGGGCACACTGCTGGCTCATGTTCAGCTTCCTGTCAATCAGCACCCCCAGATCCCTTTCTGCCTGGCTGCTCTCCAGCCGCTATGTCCCCAGTCTGTGTAGCTAGCGCTACAGGGGGTTGTTGTGGTTGTTGTTACCTTTTACTTTATCTTAAGAATAGTTTGGTTGTTTTTTTCATATATTATAGCCCAAAAGATGAGAAATTGTCATATTTAAAATAGGGTTTGTATTTTATTCCCTTTCTCCAACAATTTTGGATAAAAACTGGTCCTTTAAGAGCTAACCCCTCCTTACAGCTGAGCAGTGGAACAGGGGAGAAGAACCACATACCAGTAGTCCTCAGTGCGGAGTAGAAGTGGAACTCTCTCCATGTCGGACTATGTGGCTGGCAGGGCAGATAGAAAGAGGTACAGAGAGAGACAGACACAGACTGCTGAAGTCATGCCTGAGAGACACCACTACACTGGCACCCTCCCCTGCACCCGCACAGGGGACTTCAAAGGGAGGCTCCCAGAGCCACCTCTGCCACAGCCAGAGAGAAAATGAAAATAAAACTAACGGTGGCTGTCATGCTGTATTGCAGTCTCTGCCACTGGGCACACACCACCCAGCTCCACACACCTCAGTTGCCACCACTAAGCTGGAGCGGACGTGAGCCCAATCAAGTGTCACCGAGAAGTATCTGCTCTATCTCACAAATCCTGTTCCACAAAATATCACTGTGGAGTCCCAGCTGAAGGGAAGCTGTCCAGATAAATCTGCTGCTCCAGAGCTTTTGCCCCACCATTTACCATTTCTACAGTCCCCACTGGCTATGACTGTTGCCACTGGCCTCTGGAGAGAGACAGAGAAAGGGAGAAAGAGCCTTCACCCATACTGTGACCAAAATGGATAATTTCACCACCTTCCCAGAACACCATATTGCTTGTAACAAAGCCCCTAAAAAGGTTTTTTACTCAACAACTGCAGCAGTAGTAATAGTAGTAGTTGTAGTAGGAGGAGGAGTAGGAGTAGTAGTAGTATTTGCATTTAGATTTCTGCCAACAGTATAGCTCCACCTGCTGAAATGTTTTATTTGACTAAGTTCTTGCCATTAAATTTTGGACAGTTTTCCTTAATATTTTGGGGCACTTTTTATTCTTGATTTAAGACCACAGTATTTTGGTGTTATACATTTAATGTACACGGCCACTGACTGGATTAAAATCCATTTTGTTCTTCAGACTTTACAAGGAGTCTGAATATCAAGGAAGAGCTGTGTTGAAAATTCTTTATATATTGCTATAGCTCTTGTATATAATTCCATTATTTTCATACATTTCTCTTACATTTCTCTTACAGTCTTTAAAGAATATTTTAATCCTGATGATAGAAATAATAAATATAAAAGTAATACCATACAGAATATTTTTCTAAAATATTTCTTTTATTTTGAAGGGGAAGAGAGCTTAGAAATAACTTTTCTCTTTTACCATAAACCTGCTATGCAGCAAGAAAATCAAGGACAAACCATTCTCTTTATATTATGTTAATGACACAGCATTTCAATATCAAGTATGGTAACTCATATATAAAAAACTAATGTATAAAATACACTAGTCATTGATTGACAAAAAAAAAGTTCAGCAATGTGGAAGCCAAAAGATAGTTTAGCATAAGTTAAAAATAGATATCATCAATATTGTTTGACAGCACAAAAGGGCATAATTTATACCAAAATGCTATGGAGACATTATTTAAAAATTTCCTCAGGTGAAGATAGTGCCTGAGGAAGTGTTTGCTTCTGCTCTCCACATTTAAGCTTGTAAGCAGTACTTGGCAATATTTCTGTATGTTTTGTTAAAATTGTCTAATAAATCTTGACTTACTTAGTTTCTTCGGAAGGAGGTCATTCAAACAATGTGGCAAAGTAAGCATAATGTTCTAGGAGTTATGTTGACTTTGTAAGCTTTGGACTCAATGTCAGATTAGCTAAATCAGCCAATGCAGTCATGGCATTTTAGCTGCTGCGATACGTCCATTAAGAATTAATTTAGTGGTGTTTGTTTTCATGGAAACTAATAACTTATCTTTAACTGGGACATTTATGAAAGCATTCCTATTTGATTTAAATATAGATTTAGATGTTGATTATTTTTCAGAGTTTGAATTGATTAGTATTTCCAACGGCTCTGTCTGCTTGCAAAGACCTGTGCAGACTTTTGCCACCAGTATTTGGAAAATCTTTGCATAACATATGGATTTCATGTTGATTCCTAAATAAATATCTATGCATACAGCAGTGATTTTGCATGATACACAACTCCAATGACAAGAAAGGACAACAACAGGTTTACAGACATTCTCTTTCTTTTAATTCTTTGGGTGAAGAATTAGTTCTTTTCTATGCAAGCCAAGCTCATACACAAGCTCTGAATGTACTCCAATTCTTTATCTAGTAATACTTAATCAGATGTCTCCAAAA
Source organism: Empidonax traillii (assembly GCF_003031625.1). Taxonomy (NCBI): domain Eukaryota; kingdom Metazoa; phylum Chordata; class Aves; order Passeriformes; family Tyrannidae; genus Empidonax; species Empidonax traillii. The sequence continues at coordinate 341,076 of NW_020955929.1, forward strand.
TACTTCCAACCAGGATTTCAACATAACTTTTAACTAAATTATAATCCCTAACCAATTATTTTTCAGGTACCCAGTCAGAATCAGATTTCCATTGCCTTCAATTCTAAGATGAAATACCTCCAAAATGCCAAAGTGCAGCAGCTAACATGAGACATGCAAGTCCCTTCTTGAAGTACAGGAGGTCTTAGAAAAAAGGTGTTTTTCTCAAAATTTGCTACAGCTTTTCTGTTTATTAGGAATCTATACTTAAACCCCTCAAGATATTCTGTGTTTAACATGAGGTGGCACTTTTGAGAAGAAGAAAAATGGTAAAAATTACATTACAACTGCACATCCTTTTGTGAACACAGCCTTTGAGGGTTGAGTAACATTTGATATGAAGCTTATGCCAAAATGAGAAGTAACAACCCAGTTTTCTAACTCATCTGCAGCAGTAGTAACGGACCTGTCCCTTTTATCATTCTGTGTGTCTGACTGTAACTTCACATTTTATAGAAACTTGCTTTTTGTTTGAAGATGTCATTGTGATAAGTGAAAAGGCACTGGTGTTCCTGTATCATTCCTGCCCATGAGACATATAAAAGGGTGAAATCCTAATCTGGCAGGCTAATACTAAGATTTTGTCATTGAATTCAGAGACAAGCCTGCAAGAAAGATGGGGAGAGACTATTTACAAGGTTATGTAGTGACAAGACAAGGGAGGAAATGGCTTCAAAGTAGAAGAGACTAGGTTTAGATTAGATATTAGGAAGAAATTCTTTACTGTGAGGATGGTCAGGCACTGAAACAGGTTGCCCAGAGAAGCTGTGGATGCCCCATTCCTTGAGGTGTTTGAGGCCAGGTTAGATGAGGCTCTGAGCAATCTGGTCTAGTGGAAGGTGTCCCTGCCCATGACAGGGGGATTGGAATTAGACGATCTTCAAGGTTGTATCCAACCCAACCCATTCTATGATTCTATTATTATTATGGCAATCACAGTAGTGTTCATAAGGATTTTTTAAAATGTAGTCTTCTTTGTATCTTTGATTTAATACAAACTGAAGGTTGGTACAACCTGAATGTTCTTCATGAATGAAAGAGAAAAATATGTATTCTGTGAAACATTCACAAAACTTGTCTCATTCATTCTTTTTCCATCAAGAAGGAACATAGCTATATTTAATTTGGGAATATTCTTGGAAAATATATTTTCATTTGTATTTGGAGAAGAGAGAATACAAGAAAATATTATTACATTTTCTAAACTTACTTTTAGAAGGCTATCTGCTGCAATCTGTGTTTTTACATAGGTATCGCTCCCAAGGGTTCTTTCATTCTTTATTTTTTTCATTTGTAAATACTAAAGGCTACATGCAATCAGAGAGCAAAAGCAATATTCTGTGAAAGGTGACCACTTAAATAGTTCCAACGGCAAACCATTGTTATTAAATACATCGTGACTAGTGAGAGACTAGACATTATTTCCCAAATGAGTTCTTGAATAACTGCAAACAGATTTCAAATTCTAAGAACCATTTCATGCCCTTGAACATTAACCTTTCTAATAACAAGCCAGTCTCCTATATTTCAAGACATAATTTACAGTTGTAGACAATATGCCAAAAAAGAAAAGAGCTAAGTTAATTTAATAAGTGTTATTCAATTTATTTTTGTTCAGCTGAAGTCTCTGGTAGCTTAAGATGATTTCTAGGTCAGAATCATTAGTATCACAGTAGATAGGAATAAAAAAAAGGTCCTTTTCTTTTCACACAAGTTATATTTATTTATTTTTACTAAAGCAACTTGAACATCATCTGCCTGCTACTGCATGCTACTTAGAAAGTGGCCTAATGATTAATGAACTGAAGTTGGTAACAGGGAATTTTTCTTAAAGGTCTGAGTTCATGTCAAGAATATACTTGAAGCAATTTCTTTTCAGTTCATAACCCACAAGGTTCATCGAGTCCAGCTCCTGGCCCTGCACAGGACCATCCCTAAGAGTCACACCACGGGCCTGAGAGTATCACCCAAATGCTTTCTAACTCTGTCAGGCTTGGTGCTGGGACCACTTCCCTGGGGAGCCTGTTCCAGTGCCCAACCACCCTATGGGTGAAGAACATTTTTCTAATATTCAACCTAAACCTCCCTTGACACAGTTTCAGACCATTGCCTCTGGTCCTGTCACTGGCCACTGGAGAGAAGAGATCAGTGCTTGCCTTTCCTCTTCCTCTCACAAGGAAGTTGTAGACTGCAATGTCTCCCCTCAGTCTCTTCTTCTCCAGACTGAACAGAACAAGTGACCTCAGCTGTTCCTCATATGGCTTCCCCTCAAGGACCTTCACCATCCTCATTTTCCTCCTTTGGATGTTCTCTAATGGCTTAATATCTTTCTTCTATTGTGGTGCCCAAAACTGCACACAATATTCAAGGTAAGGTTGCACCAGTGCAGAGCAGAGAGGGATAATCACCTTCCTTGACCAGCTGGTGATGCTATTAACCCATTAGAAAACTGTACCATTCCAGCCATGTGGCCACACCCTAAAAGGCAGGACCTCTGACCCACTGGCCATTCTGGGGCTCCAGGACAGGGTGAGGTGCAGTTTTCTCGCTGTCCCTGCCAATCTGAGACTTGGTTAGGGGCTCCAGGAGGTGTGGTGCTTTGAAGTTTTCCTGGGCTGCTTATGACTGGCAGCTGCTCTGGGTCTTCCCCATGTGGCTCCAGGGGCCTGCCATGAGGGATACAGCAACACCTCACCTCCATGAGGTTCAATCCATCCCTTCCCCTACACACACACTCACATACCTCCCCGAGATAGTTCCGACCAAACAATTACTGGTCTGTTGTCCAACAAAAGGATCCAAAGAAGAAGTCACTTTCCTTGTTCAGTCTTGAGGAGACTTTATATGCTATAGTTCTTAGAGCTCAAACTCCAAGACTCTGAAGAGGGACCCCATCTGTTGATTTTTAATGGATTTTATAGTCTCTATAGGTCACTTGATTTCCCAATGGCACTTCTGCTCATCCAATCCTCTTTGAGGAGTCTAGGGTTTTCTCTTCTGATCTGCTTTCAGTCTCCAGGCACGTTTTGTCTCTCTTGAGACATTTCCTTGTCTTTTGTTGCAAACTATCCTGTAGCTGAGGTTTAATTTATGAATCTTTATGTACTATTTACATTTTCATAAATAAATCTCAAGACTAAAACACAATTAATGCAGTCTAAGTCTTCATTTGCTTTAGACACTACTGCTAAGTTCTGGAACATTTTCTCCTGTCTGCACAAAACCATGGCTTTACCATACAATGATATGGAAAACAAATTAACCATGGACACCTGATCAAGGAAAAAAATGCTGTAACAGGTAAAACAAAGCAGTAGTAATGTCAAGAAAAATTAATACAGATTATTTATGACCAAATTCAGCTCTGAGGCCTTGAAAAATCAGTACAAAAGCTCTAGTCTGTTACTGGCCATGGTGCTGAGGAAGCTGGTGGAAGAGCTTGACAAGCCATTCTCCACCATTTAGCAACAGTCCTGTCTCACTGGAGAGGTCCCAGATGACTGGAAGTTGGTGAATCTCATGTCAATCCACAAAAAGGACTGAAACAAAGACCTGGGAAACTACAGGCCTGTCAGCCTGACCTCGGTGCCTGGCAAGGTTACAGAGCAGATCATCCTGAGTGCAATCACACAGCAGCTACAGGATGGACAAGGGATCAGAGCCAGTCAGCACAGGTTTAGGAGAGACAGGTCCTGTCTGACCAACCTGATCTCCTTTTACGATCAGGTGACCCACCTGGTGGATGAGGGGAAGGTTGAACTGAGGAAGGATATTGAGGTGCTGCAGCAGGTCCAGAGAAGAGCAACGAGACTGGTGAAGGGACTTAAACACAAGTCCTGTGAGGAGAGGCTGAGGGAGCTGGGGTTGTTTAGCCTGGAGAAGAGGAGGCTCAGGGGAGACCTCAGCACTCTCTACAACTACTTGAGAGGAAGTTGTAGTCAGGTGGGGGTTAGTCTCTTCTCCCAGGCAACCAGCATTAGGACAAGAGGGCATGATTTTAAGCTCTACCAGGGGAAATTTACATTGGATATTAGGAAGAAATTTTTTATGGAGAGAGTAATCAGACGTTGGAATGGGCTGCCCAGAGAGGTGGTGGATTCACAGTCCCTGGAGGTTTTTAAGACGAGACTGGTTGTGGCACTTAGTGTCATGGTCCAGTATGCATGGCTGTGTTGGCTCAAGGGTTGGATTTGATGATCTCAGGGGTCTTTTCCAACTAGGTTGATTTTATGATTCTATGGTTCTATGATTCTATTTTATGGTATATTAGAACTCATTTGTTTCACATTGTTTAAGCAAAATCAGTACTGAAATGGTGATTTTAGATATCCTATATAAATGTGACTCTTTAGCCTTGCAAAAAATGAGTATGCATATCCCCCCCCCCCCCCCCCCCCCATAGCTGAAGCAATGTTCAAGTTCTTGTATTTTAAGTGACCCACCGGTACTTTCACCTCTGGGTGTTTTCGCCTCTAAGTACACATCTCAGTTTATATTTCAGATCATACTATTTTGCCACTGAACATTTTGCAACTAATAAATGATTTCTTCCAGAAAAAAAAAAAAAAATAAAACAACCCTCAATTTTATACTTTTCCATAAAATTTCTTCATTCTGGAGAACTCTCCAATGTATAACAAAAGTTCATAATGGATATTGCATACTAAATGTATGCCTGTAACACAGAGATTATGTGGAAGTAATCTTTTACATAATATAGAACAGCATGATTGTTATGCGACAGGGACATTTATTGCTACATATTTCAATTAATGAGCCTTGTTGTAAGAGACTTCTCAATAGTTCCCAGATTGTCTGGTTAATAAGAGAGGCAATGTACAGAGCATTGTGGATAATGCCATCAGATTTTCAACATCTAAAAAGTTATATTTCATGTCAGCCTTTACTTTTATAGTTTTGGAAAAAGAGTATATTTACATGTATTTGTCAATACTTACTATGATTTTAGAGATACGAATAAGCCATGGGAGTATTTTTGTAAAGAGAACATCCTGAGGAGATGAAAACTTAGGTTATTTAGGCAGCTCAAGCTGAAAAAATGAAGTTAGGAATCAGAATCTGATTTTTTATTAAGGTATTCCTTAGCTTTAAGTTATACGCAATCAATACACAGTATTTTCAAAAGTGTATGCAAACTGGTTTGGTTCTTTTTTTGAAAAAAAAAGCTAAATACCTCATAATTCTGTAGTCTTATGAATCACAGTTTTAACCATTGTTATTAATAAATAATACCTGAATAAAACATGAGAAATCCTTTTTCTTTTACAGAGAAAAATCAGTACAATTCTGAGTAGATTAAAACATTTAAATCTGGATCTTGATTCACACAGCAGATTCTGAGTTGGAAGGGACCCACAGGAACCATCAAGTCCAACTCTTATGTGAATAATCTGTACAAGGATCAAACCCACAACCTCAACATCATTCACACCATGCTCTAACCAACTGAACTAATATCAGGGTGTGATTCTGTCCCTTTAGATTTTTGATTAGAAAAGAAATGCACTAGAAAGAAGAACAGAAGGCTTAGAAAACATTACAAAGATTAAAAAGCCTTCTAAACATTCTTACAAAATCTCTAAGGTTGTGGCTTCTTAATTGTTTTTCTGGTATAAAGAGAAGTTGTGTTAGTATTAACCTAAGTATGCTAAAAGCAAGCATATTATGTAATATTAAAAAAAAATAGCTATCTTTCAAAATCTTTATTGCTGTTTTTTAAATATGAAATTAAAATTAGCTCTTGGTCAGCTAACATAAAAATATGGTTTTTATTTTTGCAATGAATATTAGCCATGTTTTATTCTTTTATAGCTGTTACCACATGATAAAATTATAGATTAAAATTTGTGCTCATTGCACTTACTACTTCTCAGTTTTATACATTATCCACAAATATACATCATTCCACTTACAATTAGAATAATATACCACTTCCATTTTTTTTCTCTCTGAGGAAATGAAGCAATTTGTACTTTTATAAGCACTAATAAAAACATTTTACTGCTGAATGATTCTAGCAATCCTGTTTGATGTTTACAAGCTGTTTTAAAGAAAGAGTGGTTAGTAGTTGGTCGATGTTATCACTCTTCATAAGCCATCTGGAATGTATTCTATTTCTTATTTAAAGTATTTGACACACACACAGAAAAACATGCCTGGAGCAGCTACGAGAGTTTCCTTTGCTATAGATCTTTAAACAGGCTCATCTTCAATGAGTAGACATCAATTTAGACTTGGTCAAAAACAGAGCTATCCTATAATGTCCTGCAAGTTTCAGAGCACAAGAAAAAAAAAACATAAATAAACCTCACTTTGAACTGTATCTACATTTGCTCCTTTTATCTATGTTCACTGACATAATTTATTTTGCTCTAATTTTCCTCACTTCCAATGATGAAACTAAAATGTGGAGCTTTAAGTGTGTCAATTTTTGCATTGACAAGAAGAATAATTTTGAGTTTCCCTCTTAGCTTAATGAAATTAGTGAGATCCACAAACCCTTGATTGTAATTACATATGACTGATGACAGAACTGTAAATACAGCTACTAACTTTTGAGTGTCCAGAGTTCAATGACAGTGATGAGACAGTTGAATGCTTATAGGTAAGAATCAGGGTGAAGGCCAACAAGGCAAATATCATGGTAGGAATCTGTTATAGACCACCCAACCAAGATGAAGAGGCAGATGAAATATTCTCTAAGCAACTGGGAGAAGTCTCACAATTGCTAGACTTTGTTCTCGTGGGAGACTTCTAATTACCAGATGTCTGCTCAAAGTATAATCCAGAGAGGAAAGAGTCTAGGAGAATCCTGGACTGATATGATGCTATGTCTTAGGCATAGAAACTATGTAATTATCTATAGTTTTCTATTTTCAGAGAAGTCAAGAGTGGAGCCCACAGAGCTGCTACCTTGGACTTCTGAAGGGCAGAAGTCTTTCTTGACTTTCAGGACCAGGGCAGTGCTTGTCTCCTTGCATTATTTTTGGTGGGGTCACACCTAGAATCCTGTGTTCAGTTCTGGGCCCCTCACTACAGCGAAGACATTGAGATGCTGGAGTGTGAGCAGAGAAGAACTGCTGAAGGGTCTGGAGCACAAATCCTGTGAAGAGTGGCTGAGGGAACTGGGATTGTTTAGTCTGGACAAAAGGAGGCTGAGAGGAGAGTATTTTGCTCTCTACAACTATTTGGAAGGAGCTGACTGTCAGTCTCTTCTCCCAAGTTACAAGCAATAAGATGAGAGGAAATGGTCCCAAGCTGTGCCAGAGGAGGTTTAGATTGGATATCAGGAAAGAATTTTTCACTGAAAGGGTTGTCCAGCATTAGAACGGGGCTGCCCAGGGTAACGGGGCTGCCCAGGGTATCGGTTGCCTCAGTGTTCCTGGAAGTACAGTGACAGTATAACATAAGGACATAGTTTAGTGGTGGATTTGGAAGTGTTAGAAGGTAAACTCCACTATCTTAGAGGTCTTTCCTACATAAATTATTCTAGAACACTGTAATTTTACAATATATGTGTAACTTTCATTGAAGTCAATGAGAAGACAATGTGGTTTAATACATAAAAATAGAATTTGGTTTTACACAGAACAAATTTTCAACCAAATAAGCATTTGGCATTGTGTAAGGTTAATACAAAGATTCATAAATTCACACTGTTTCTGTGTTCTTAGTTTATTTTCATTGTTATGTAAGAAGAGCTGAAAATCTCTGATTTATTCATTGCATAGAGAAGCCAAATGAATATTTGTGTTATAATAATTCCATTTGTTTTAGTATTATGTAAGAATTTGTTTTAGTATTATGTAAGAATGTATAGAATTGTCTTGTAGCTTCAAAATTCTTTCTGAGCCTGTGAAGACTGAACCATTTATCTTCAGTGAGTGTTCAACTGTTTGGTCTTTGAAGATCAAACATCAGTTTTAAGCTATATCCTTTATTTTATTTAAACCTAGTGCGATAAAATGTAATTGTAGAAGGTAATAGGGGAAGCTATATTTAGGTGTTGCGTATGACTTTCTGAAGCAGTGTAATCTAAGATATATCCTTTGCTTGGATAACCTAAAATATACCCGCATTCAGGTAACGTGCCGTTGGTGCAGTGCAAAGACCATGAAGTTGCTGTACTAGAATTTGTAATGATTCGGGACTGCATGACTGCAGATGTAAGCAGAACCTTCCCCCTCCCACCAACCCCCCCAGACTTCTTTAAAAGACTAACTTATTTAACTCTTATTTACTAATATAATAATAATTGCTGATCCATTATAAGACATATACATTACATATGATGCTCACTTGCAGGAGGAAAATGTGATGAATGGTATATGAAAAGGCAAGGCTCTTTTTGCCTGCTGGAGAGAAGGAAGGACCTGGTGTTGGTAGGTAGTGGTTCTGATTTGGTGGGATATTCGTAGCCAGGGGGACAATGCTGAATCAGTTCCTCTCTGTTCTTTTAATATCATTTTGTAGGAAAGATCCTTATTACTATCTATGTATATTTACCTTATACAGGACATTTTATTTATATTGTATTCATGATCTCCATACTCCCTGCTGCTTGTTCTGCTGAGTTCTCATGCTTTATTACCTTAACTAACAAATAACTGAACAACTGTGATTTATGTTTCCACTCTGGGGACCCCTGATGCCATCCTGTGGTTGTACTTCCAGGATTTCCTGCTACAGTATCCACTGAAAAAAAACTCCTGGGTATTTTTCAAAGCTGAAGACTAATTTAAATTATTCTACTACCTCACTTCTATGATGTTTCCCTGGGTACTTGCAGAAAGAATTGGACTATCATGTGAAATAACAAATCCAAAAATAAAAGCAGCAGATATTTTTCTCAATCTGTTCTCCCTTTCCCCCACTCTTTAATTAGCTTCAGCATCATCTAAGGTTGCTTCAGAAACCAATATGTTACCACATCGGTTTATTTACAAACTTCAGTTTCAGCTAGCCATGGAGAAAAATAACTAATTTCACTGTACGTAACTTCAAATGGACATGAATTTGGCGAAATTAAGCTTAATTTCTCTGTTAAAATTTTAGGAAAATTTATTATTTAATTTTATTTGCCATTGTTTTCTGCTCTGTATCTAATATCTTGGGAAATTTTAATTTTTGCACAATTATATTGATGAGCCTGTTAAGTTAACTTGTATACAAATAGATCTATAGGAATTTACTTTTTACGTAAGTCATACTTCTGAATTTAGGATAAATATATTATTGGAAAAATGGGGAAAATAAGTGATAAAATAATTTCAGTGTTAGATTTGAAGTAGGTTATGTCTATATGGAAAAGCATAAAAATTAATTTATGCCTCAAAGGAAAAAGAAAAAACCCTCTTCCTCTACCACAAAATAAATTGTAAAGAAGCATCTGTCTTTAATACTAAATTAAAGAGCTAAGCAGGTTTGGTTGTATATACTACTCTTATTTTGTAGTGATATATTACAAAAGATGTCTTCACACGTGCACAATTAAAATGTGTAAGTACGTATGTGCATAGTTAATATGTGAAGTCTTCCAAACTGATAAATTATACATCTCTGAAAAAAGCAGAGCACATCCTATATGAGTCTGGAGAATTAATTCCCTCTTCAAGCACAGCAACAACAACAACAAGCACAGAATAAATTGCAGAACACATCTCAGTCCAGAATAAGAAAGAAATACTTGATTGTGCTTTTGCCAGAGGCAGCTTGGTTTATTTTTCATAATAAAACAGTGCAGATAATATTGCAGTGGCACGGGTCATTTTCACAATGTGAAATTCCTCCTCCATCTTATGTCAGTGTCTTCACCAAGAGCCCTGATGTGAGATTAATTCTCATTTTGTCATCAACGTTTAACGACTCTTTAAACATATGAGGTAAATTTTACCCCTATACAAAGGGTAAGCACAGAGGTTATACAATAGTTCAGTGCCGAGTCACAGAGATTTTAAACACACGCAGTTGATACACTGAAATAGCACATGACACGACAGCACAGAAGCAAACATCTCAAACACACAGAAGGAGGAACAAGATCTAAGCAACTGGTTCACTTAGACTAAAATTATTATAAGAACAGCAAAACTCTTGGGAATATTTTAGCAATAACGCATTACTGAAGACATCCCCTCCCCTTGTATTGACTGCCGCCTAACAGCAGGTGATTGTACTACCCTTTCTCTGTATGTCTTCTGTATCCCTGGTCCCAGGCAGAGCCATATGACTTTTTGTGGCACCCTCAGCTGCAATCTTCTTGTGCGACTAACATATACTGTGTATGGAAGTATCCTTCCTCCAGGACTATGACCCTGATGTGTTAGATTGTTCCCTTCCAATACGTAACCTAAATTTGGGGGGCCTCCTGTGACTGAATAAAGAAAAAGTTAAACGTATTGACATGACAAGACTCTGATTTTAGAGGCTTTATTTGCCTTTGAAATAGCAAATACCATCTGTGGATGTTGAATTCAGCTTTTGATTAGGGGCACCTACACTTAGGTAACTAAATGAATGCAAACTCATGGAAATTGTATCTAAGCATCTACTTGAACTAGATATCTAAGTTCCAGTTCTGGCTTTTTTAGAACTGACTGGCAGCAGTGATTGCATATAGATAATAGTTAGATGTATAGAATGATGTAGCTCCCTTAGTTACAAGAATAGAGGACTACCTTGAGTTTAAAAGATCTGTCAATCACTCAAAAAATTGCAAAATCATGAGAACCAAAACCATCAGGTAGATTGTGAGCACCAGAGATGGTGCCAAATGACTCGGGACAGGCTAGTAAGGAATTGTCTATTTTCATCTCCAATTTGACCCTTGCAGTGCTTGGGGTAACTCACAAAAAGACTCACATAACTGGGAGACACACTTCAGCGTTGTGAGGAAGACTTCAAGGCTGTGTGAGAAAAATGAAAAGACACTCAGGGGACCCACAGACCTACGGGTCCTACCAGTAGATACTTGATACTGTTTGAGATCCCTAGGGCATCCCAGTTCATTTACATTTGTATGTACCCAAGATACATTGTTTTCCCAAAACTTCTCTTTTCTCTTTTAGAACTATGCAAACATTTGGATACTGTGGGATTTCTTGTGGCATTTGTAACATCCATATGGAGATAAAAGCATCTTCAGAAGACATATCCTTCAGTAGAACCAGTTGTAGGTAATGTAGGCCAATGCACAAAATACGAAGTGTCACTGTGCTCTTATGTCCAGGCAACAAAATTGATTTTTGTTGAGGAGTGTTGTAAATGAACACTCCTTCCAAGAGCTCTGAACCTGGGGGTCCTTCTGCCCAGCTGCTGGAGACCAGCACAGTGCTTGGAGACCCAGGGTTTCCGCCCAGGCTGAAACCTGTTTCTGCTGCCTTCCTGCTAGCTGAAGCATCTCATGTATGTTGAGAGGCTGAGATATGAGACTGTTTAGCATAGAAAAGAGAAGGTTTGAGGGGGATCTCATCAATGTATATAAATACCTGAAGCGTGGGTGCAAAGTAGACACAGCCAGGCTCTTTTAACTGGTGCCCAGTGACAGAACTGTAGATAATTGTAACACATTGAAATACAGGAGGTTCCCTGGTCACTGTGAGGGTGACCAAGACTGGAAACAGGTTGACAAGAGAGGTTGTGGAGTCTCCCACCTTGAAGACTGTCACCAAAAGCTGTTTGGACATAGTCCTGGACCATCCTGTTTTAGGTGGTCCAACTAGAGCACGAAAGTTGGATAATTCTAGAAATATAGGGCTGTGCTTTGTTTCTTTGGATTGAATGACACCAAGTCGTTTATTAAAAAAAATACAAGAATAAAGTCTCCAGCAGACTTCTACCATTATTCATTTCTGTTGTTTGTGCATCAGCTTTATCATCATTTTCAGGAAGCATTTTCAGGGAAGTATTCACTCTGCTGAATACACTTGCACTTTCACACACATGCACACAGAGAATTGTCTAACAACTGCTTAATAATTCAGCTCATAGTTTTTTAAATGGAACATATCCATATTTAAGGAAATAGTCAGTTTCCCCTACCTATGAGTTAATGTTTTGTCATTAACACATTTTATTCAATCTACTACATCTGCAAATTTGGATAACCAGAAGGTGGTAATGGTACAACAAGCTTGTGACTCATCTAAAATCAACTTTTATTCTAATCAGAAGTGTATCTGCATAGCCCAGATTGTCAGTTCTAATTCTATATTGATTAGTCCCAGTGTTCACAGGGGCAAGAGTTCTCCTAATGTATGTAATGTTTAGCTACTGACATGACTTTCCTTTACTCATGCACAACAATTACCTGCTATATTATATAAATTCCCTGTTTTCCCCAAAAAAAAGGACAAACTGTTTAATTTAAAATCTTGTTATGGGCATAATATTCATATGGATTTAAACATGTAAATATATCAACAGTTTAATCTAAATACAATAATTACCATTAATCTAGTTACAATGGTACTAATATAGTTCAAATGTCACATTAATAATACTTTAAATTGGTTAAACAAGTGTCGTGGTTTTGCCCACCAGCCCATCCCTGGGGCTGAGGATGGTTTTGTCCAGGTGATTTCTGGACAAAAAAAAAAAAAAACAATCAAAAAGTTCAGTGACGCCTTTGCTAATTACATATTTAAGAAAATGGAAGAGAAGGTTATGGCGCTGTTGAAATTGGTAGCCGTGTAGGAGCGGCAGCAGCTTTCAGGTGGAGGCCAGACCCACTCCTCCCCTGGCCCTGGGCTGGGGGCAGGTGTGGCACTGAAGCCCCCCTTCTCTCATGTAAGAGAGTAAAGGAAAAAAAACTTTAAAGGACTGACTACTTGGACAAAAAACGGCTGCAGAAGAAATTCCAGCAGAGAGATAACAAAGTGTCCAAGATCGAAGCTGGCAGCCGGAGCAGAGAGAGGAGAACTTCAAAGAGCGAGGCTGTTTCTCCCCCCTTTCACTCTCTGTCTTCAGCAGCGAAAAGACTGAAAAATAAATGCCTGCTACCTTTGCGAGATTATTGGGGTGAGGAGACCCCCATCCAGCTTACAGAGGAGCTTGTGGATATACAAAGAAGCCGAAACTTCATGAGAGGGACTGAAATGAGGCAGAGTCCTATTGAAGATTTATGACCCTGAGATGGAAGAGACGCCAGAGTGAGAATGGCTCAGGCAAGCTTGGGATCTCAGTGAGAGATCCATGCTGCTGGTGCTGTAGATTTGTGACCCTGAGAGAACCTACTCTAGAGCAAGAACAGCTCAGGTAGGGATGTTGGGATCCATGTGTGGGATCCATGCTAAACCCATGCTGGAGAGGTCTATCAAGGACTGTTCTCCCATGGGGAGGGACCTCACAGGGAACAAGAGTGGACTCAAAAGCCATTATCCCCTGTGAACCTGTGGTGAAGTTCCATGGCGGGTAAGTGTCCCCTTGCAAGACCATGGAAGACCCTTCAGGACCTGGGTAACCCCCAGCCTTCAGTCTTAGCCCAGGAGGGGGGTAGGCCCAGCCCTGGAGACCGACACAGAGCAAGAAAGAGAGATGGAAGAATTCCAACTACGACGAGAGTACTGCAGAATTACTAGAGAGAGAACTGGAACTCAGAAAATGGAGAAAAAGACTACTTCTTCTCCTTGGACTGATATATGAAGGGAGGAGGAGTATTTCTGTAAATACATAACACTTTTACTTAAGTAGAATTATTGTAAATATAATTCTTTAGTAGTTTTTATTTGGCTAATAATAAATATTCATATTATTTTCCCTAAATCCTGTCTCTTGTCTGCATAAACCTCTCAACTTATAATAATTGTGTGGGAGGTGTGAAAGCAAATTGACCCAGAGCAAAACCACGACAACAAGAAAAGGGACAAATGTCAGTCTCTGGTTTTACACATCCCTACCTGTGGATGAGATCCCCCAGTTCATGGAAATGGTCTCACTCAGCCTCAGGGTGATGGGTGTTGCTGTGGGGGTCACTGCCCTTGGGGGTCTAAGGACTCCCTTGCCCTGTCCTGTGACATGCACATCTATAAGAAGGGTCAGAAGGATGATCTGGGAGACTACAGACCTGTCAGTCTCATCTCAGTTATGGAAAAAGTTATGAAAGAGGTCACCCTGAGTGCCAGTACACAACATATGCAGGACAACCAGGGGATCAAGCCCAGTAAACATGTAATTATGAAATGCAAGTCCTACTTGATCAATCTCATCAGAATCAAAGAATATTTTGACTTGGAAGGGACCCACAAGGATTATCAAGTCCATCTCTTATATGAGATACGGCTCCATAAAGGGATTAAACCCACTACCTTGGCATTATTAGTACCAAGTTCTAACCAACTGAGCTAATCTCAAGGTCATCTCCTTCTGTGCCAAAGTGACCCACTTAGTAGATGAGGGAAAGTCTGTAGATGTTGTCTACACAGTACTAAGTGAAGTGTTTCACACTGTTCCTCACAGCATCCCCCTAGAAAAACTGGATGCTCACTGCTTGAATGGGTGCCCTTATTAATGGTTATCAAAAAACTGGCTAGATGCCTGGGCTCAGAGAGTTGTGGTGAATGGAGCTAAATCCAGTTGGCCACCAGTCACTATCCGTATTCCCCAGATCCCGCACTTAGGTCGCAGCAAACCCATGCGTCACTACAGGCTGAGGGAGGGGTGACTTGAGAGCTGTTCAGTAGAAATTTGGGGGTGCTGGTTCACAGTCGATTCAGTATGAGTCAGTAGTGAGCCCAGGTGGCAAAGAAGGCCAGTGGCATCCTGGCCTATCTCAAGAATAGTATTGCCGACAGGACCAGGGAAGTGATCATCCCCCTGTATTCAGCATTGGTGAGGCCACACCTCAAGTAGAGTCTCCAGTGAAGGACAACAAGGCTTATGAAAGGTCTAGAAAACATGAGGAAGCTGAGATTGTTTATTTTCAAGAAGAGAAGGCTCAGGGGGGATCTCATCACTCTCTAGAACTACCTGAAAGAACGTTGTAGAGAAACGGCGGTTGATCTCTTCTATTGTGCCTGCAGTCAGAGGACCAGAGGAAATGGCCTTGAGCTGAGCCAGGGCAGATTCAGATTAGATATTAGAAAAAAATTTTCACTGTTAGGGTTGTCAGGCATTGGAATAGGTTGACCAGGGCATTAATGGAGTCATTATCCCTGGAGGTGTTTAAGAGGTGTCTGGATCTGGTGCTGAGTGATGTGGTATAGTGGTTACAGAGGTAGTGCTGGATTGACAGATGAACTGAATGATCTTAAAGGTTCCTTCCAGCCTTGATGATTCTATGATTCTATGACAATGGGTTGTTGTTAGTCACATGAGAAGGATAGAGGACAATAGCAGTGATCTTCACCATAGCTCCTTGCTGTGTTTTCCCAACTGATGATCCACAACTATTGCTGGCAACTAGACCAGAACAGCAACTCCTTCTGACTGTTTAAGAAATTGTTTTGTACAGGTAATGTGGAACTGCTCTATTTTCACTCATAGTAAAAGGATGGGTTTAAAGCACAAGATTGATTTCTTAATTTTGTTTAAGCAACAGAATTAAAAAGAAAAATTTTTTTCTTTTCACATTTATTTTACTTAAACTGCAATTTCATAAACATCTTATGCCTGAAAATACTATTTTAATTCATAAGTTCCTTTAGTCCCTTTTTCACGTTGCACATGTGCATCAATATGGTTCCTGTTGGTATTTGTCAAATGCAAAAACCTCACTCCTCTATAAATAGTCACAAGTTAGGTGCAGTTTGCAATTATTCATCCCTTCTTTTTTCTGCATCATACTCATTTGACTATAAATAGAATAATGGGCATCCAATATAACGAATGGTAAATCTCTAATCTTATTTATTAGAAACCTCCTGCTGTGTATTTAGTCAAACTGATGACTAAAACTGATATCTCATTATTCTTTGAGTATTAAAGTACTATAGTTGTGTTGATATAACACATTGCTTTTGAGTTTAGCATCATGTTTTTCTTACACCTACTTCTTTGAGAGACATAAGATAATTAGGAAGATAATGTTAATTTAAAAGAATAACTGTCTTTGTAATAAAAAGATGCTTTAAATACATTCCTTTTCCCTATGTAATCTGTACCATTATTCATTTGTCATATGGAGCATAAATGGATATTGATTTATAGAAAATGCTCTGTGCTTTGTTTTAGCTTACAGATTTCTGATTCCTCTTCTTATCATTCTTTGTTTGTGCTATTGCTATAATTGAGATCATCGAAGATAATGAATCACTAAATCTTACCCTGAATAGTTGGAACTACTTCTAAACATAGTGTTTCACTCTGGAATAGGATTATTAAACATCAACACCAGTGTTAATACTACTAGACATATGTTATCAAGGTAAAGACTACAAAATTGTGCCAATTGATAGATCTAATTGTAATTAGACATTACGAAATACACTTCTCAAAGATCAGTCTCTGCTATCTGACTATGCTATGTTTTACAAAACCATTGCTTAACCAATAAAAATTATTATGTTTTTAATACTAGTTGTCTTTTATAATGTCTGATGGCAAATATGAGAAGCGTGACAAAATTCACATGAAGAGATATAAGTAAGACGCCCTTTACTTATCACAAACCATTGAAATAAGAAATGGCCAGATTTCAGTATAAATGAATTAGTTATTTCAATGACTATGCTCATACCTCAGAAACAAATGCCTTCATATGGTAAGCTGATAATGTTTTGCAGGCATTCACAATGACTAAATAATTTTGAATTCTAAATCTGTAGGTGATAGTAGCTCTGACAAGATAGACTATTTCAATTATCCATTTTTGTATAAGAATGTTTTTGTGAGTTGCAGTTTGGGATAGCGTGGTTTTTGCAACATTAATCATACACACTTTAGTCTCACATCTTTTTAGTTAAACAGGAAATAAAGAATTTCTCAAGTTTAGCCTCTATATAGAAAAAGAATGTGATAGTGTATTTTAGGTGAGGTTGCTTTGTTTTGTTTTGTTTTAATACTGATTACATTAGAATACTGAAGAAGCTGTTGAAGTGGCAATATATTTCTTATAACAGAAGAATTACAGAATCAGTTCCAAATGGTGCCTGTAAAAAAAGGTCAGCACCAACACTGAAAAGTCTGGAGCATAACACCTCTTTCTATCCCTCCTTGTAAATAATACACATATTTTCATGGTGAAACACAGAACAAGTTAATATGATATGCTAATATGCAGTTCTTTTCAGTTCTACTGAGATCAATAGTTATGCAACAAATTATAGAAGGGAGTGTAAGTGTAATATACTGCCATGGATGTTGGGAAAAGCGGATGGTTCCTTTGGAAACATTTTTGTTTTAACTGCATATCACTAAATCACCACACAAAATACAGATCTGTAGAGAACTCCTGCCTATGTGAAAATACAACCTATTAAAAATATAATGAGAGTCTATATTTGCCTTTATATATGAATATTTAATGAATGTACTACCTTTGTAAGTTGAATATAAACTGTGAATTATAGCTATTTCTAGGATATAAGGAACTTTTTAATATGTTGCATTAGTGTTCTTTGCAAGAAGTTTTAAAAATAGTTGGCTTTCCTTTTGACTATTTGGAAGAAATATATATATGGAATCTTATATGTATGTATGACTTTCACTGTTATTCATTCTGATTTCTTCTATCGCAGTCAATTTTTCATTTTTAAGACGGATATTCTTGCTACGCATTTCTACAAAACCGCAAAAATACTGTTGTGTTTACTTAAGAATGTAGAAGAATTGGAATAGACAAAAGGAAAGATTAGGCAAGATTATTTACTCCCACCATTATTTTTTTTTCTGGAAATTTACGTTTTCCTCCATCATCCACAGAAAAGGTACAAAGCTCCTACACAAATCTGAAATATCAATAAAAATCTGGATGTTTATTTGGAGCTATGTGGAATTAAAAAGGCATCCATATGATTTATTTCGTATTGCAGTATTTTCTTACATTCCCATCTACATCTTCCTTTTTTTTTAATGAGATCTGGGATGTAGACTATTTTGTGGTGGTGAAGCTACTATATTAGTATCTCCTCTGGACAGTTTTGCAAAATCAGTGATATCAGTCCAGAAGCCTTAGAAGATATCTAGAATCAGAAGATATCTGGCTTTTGCAAAGACTTGGAGATGATGTGAATTGCTCTGTGAGGTTGTTTGACATAGAAATAGAACTGTATACAAGAAAAGGAAGTTCAGTCAAACCATAGAACACTTGTTCATACAACCCGAATCTCCAATTCCACTTGCTTGTTCACACGCAAAGAAGTATGTATGCTCATGGCTAAACTATTCAAAAGCTGATGGATGTCTCTCTGAAACAGAGCTACAGGTGTTTTGCAGTGCACCAGAATTTCATAGGATGAAGTCAAGACATGGGTGTATTACATGACATGGGTATTACTTGAGGGTATGTAATGCTGGCTGGAAGTGTAAAGTATTCTGAAATGATTATGGAGAAGCAAGATCAAGTTTCATGGAATCATAAATTCATAGAATATCCTGAGCTGGAAGGGACCACTAGGATCATTGTGGCTGAAAAGGGGAGATTTCTTTGAACCTTAATATGGAGACATTTCCTTGACCCTTTGTGACTTATTTTTCTCTTGGTGCCTCAGGAAATCTGACATCTTTGTGCACAACCAGTCTCTCAGCATCCTAACATGGGGACTGAACAGTTCTGCTGGATAAGAGGGTGATTCAGCTTCCCTTTTCAGGGGGCTAAGCCAACAGCATAACAGAGACACCTCAGTGGCCTTCCCACTTTGAGTGTGTTACCCACTGCAGGCAACCCCTAGTTCTTGTGAAGTACACACACTAACAGCTTACAGAATAACACTCTTATTAATAGAAAATTGTGACAGGTTAGGGTCTGAAGATTGCTGGTGACAGTATTTGACTGCAAAAAACATATTTAAAGCAATATACAGACAAGCATTAATCCCACTGAAATTATTCATCATGCATAGTTCTTACCCAGTAGGCATCCTTATGTGGGAGACGATGAGTTCATCCCATCGACTGATGGCAGCAGTTAAAATGGAGTCTTCCCTAATTTTCTCCCCATTCTCAACTTACTTTCATACTATTTCCTTATGTTTAGGTGGAGCTTGACTGACTTTAGTCATAAATACTTTTGTATCTGATTGGTGTAAAATGATCTCATTTAACTTTTAAAGATACTATTGAAAGGGCACATGCTCGGGGAGGGGAGGTCGTACCTTGAAGGTGGGTAACTTGAGGGTGGAGGTGCATAATACTATTATAATTAGGCTTATTCATCATAGAATAGAGTCATAGAATAGATTGGGTTGGAAAAGACCTCCAAGATCATCAAGTCCAACCCCTGATCCAACTCCAATTACTATAGCATGGCACTAAGGGCCACATCCAATCTCTTTTTAAAAACCTCCAGGCATGGTGAATCCACCACCTCTCTGGGTAGGCCGTTCCAATGCCTGATTACCCTCTCTGTAAAGAATTTCTTCCTAACATCTAACCTAAACCTCCCCTGGCAGAGCTTGAGCCCATGTCCCCTTGTCCTATTATTGGTTGCCTGGGAGAAGAGACCAACCCCCACCTGGCTATAACCTCCCTTCAGGTAGTTGTAGAGAGTGATGAGGTCACCTCTAAGCCTTCTCTTCTCCAGACTAAACAACTCCAGCTCCCTCAGCCTCTCCTCATAGGACTTGTGCTCAAGTCCCTTCACCAGCTTCGAAAAAAAAAAAAAAAAAAAAAAAAAAGATCCTTCCGCTTGTATGAACTAAGTTCATCTGAGGAGAGCAATTTTGCCACAGTTCTTGGCTCAGCAGCAGAACATCTTCTTTTATCTCCCTTGGTTGACAGGTGCTATGCAGTCTTATCAACTACAAAGTACCACTAAGTTCCCCTCCCAAAATGGATTTCTATTGAGGCAGGCCGTCGTGTCTCCACTTTGCTCTACCCTCTGTTCCTTCCCCCTTGGAAGGCGCATATTGTTGTACAGGGACGTGGAACATGTTGACCTCGTTCCATCCAAGGAGTAGCAGCTGCATTTTACCCCATAATTTCTGACCATTGTAATCTAACTTCTTAGTTTCCTCTAACTTTTACCCCCAGTCATCTTCCCACAGTCATCAAAATCCAGCTCCTAGCCCTGCACAGAACAACCCCAAGAATCATATCATGTACCTGAGATCATTGTCCAAACATTTCTTGATCTCTGGCAGGCTTGGTGCTGTGACCAAGTGTGGTCAAGTTTAGATTATCTATTTTATCTTAGCACAAAGAAATGTTATTTCAAGTGGCCCAATTTTGTTCTGGACACTAGTTATTCATCAGCATTTTGAAGTGAATATGATGGGAATGATTTGATGTTGTAGGATTTTTCACGAAGTAACATCTGGGCTTAATTGCTGTAAGGGATACAGTCCAATGGACATAAGGCTGATATCACAGTCAAGTGGAACTGGGTTCAATTCAGAATAGATGTCAATAGATATTTCCATTTAAAAACCTAAAGGAGACCTCATTTCTCATAGTACTTAAGTGCATCCACAGAGAAGAAAGGGGCAGGAGGAGGTGGAGAAAAGAGGGCCTGAAGAACAAATTACACTGCTTGAGGTAGAACTTGAATGCCTAGATGATCCCCATCCATTCTATCAAAACTGAGACACCATTTAGTCAGCAATAGTCGATGTTTTTTATGAGACATTTCTCCTATAAAACAGTAGGGGTTTTTAAACAAAGTACATCTTCTTTTTTCTTGTTTGTTTTTTTTTTTTTTTTTTTTTTTTTTTTTTTTTTTTTTTTTTTTTTTTTTTTTTTTTTTTTTTTTTTTTTTTTTTTTTTTTTTTTTTTTTTTTTTTTTTTTTTTTTTTTTTTTTTTTTTTTTTTTTTTTTTTTTTTTTTTTTTTTTTTTGTTTTTTTGTTTTGTTTTGTTTTAGTTTTGGTTGGTTGGTTGGTTTTTTGTTATCTTTTGTGTTTTTTGTTAGCTTATACAATACCGTTGACAAAAAACCTTTTGCTTAGGGGTTCCAACAAATTTTAGGGAAGAGCCATTATCATTTTTCAGGTGTTCACAAATGACCTGTTAAAATGAAATTGTCATTGAATAGATTGATATTAATAAGAATAACTAAGAATATTTTAAAAAAATTGAAAAGAAATGTTTATTTCTAAGTCCTGATATTTTAATCCATGCAACTTCCAAGTAACAATAAAAAAATATTTAAAAAAGAGGAAAATCAAACAGACCCCCAAAAAAAAAATTTTTTTTTTTTTACATGCATTTATCATCTTCATCTAATTGAGACCTGAGTCCAAGCAGAAGGTAGATTTTTATATAAATGAAAAAAAAATGTGAGACGTTAAATTGTTAAACAACATGAGCTGTAATTAAAATAGCAAGAGCATTGTAACTGCTTTCAGGAGCAGTTACCAAATAACCAGCGATCTAGAGAGATACAAAAATAACAGAACAAACAAGTGAATACAAGATTCCTACATTCCATTGGGAACTAAAATACCCTCAGGGATATATATAAACTTTCATAAGTTTAACTGGAGTTTACTTCACTGCTGATACTTGTTTTCATCCTAATTTGTCTTTTCGCTGAACAAGACTTTGCCTTTCAGCTATAACTTACAGTTGCGCTGTCTTTGCAGGATAAATGGAAAGAACAGTTTTTTGAACACTTTCCAGTCACTGCATTTGGATTTTAAGGCCAAGAAGATAATGAGGAAAGGCTGTCTCAAACAATTAAGTAGGCAGAATGACAGATTTGAGAACCTTGACTATTATTAGACTATAAACACTAGAGAAGTCTTAATTAGATGCTTGCATATAAACTGCATGGAAAAAGAAGGGGGATGGGGAAATGGGTCATCTAGAGGTTTGTTGTGTTAATGAGCAAAAAATATACAGAAAGACCTATCTAACCTGTTACATCCATAAATAGCATTCACAAGAAAGTGTGTCAGACTCCACCAACCTTTCATAATCAAATCAAGTCTGTGTTAAGGTCACAGTTTTTCATTTAAAATTCTTATGTAATTTCTCTTAATGTTCACTTTTTCAGCTTTTTACAGAAAAAAAACCCAAAACCACTAACAAAACAAACAAACCCAATAACAACAAAAGTGCAAAACACATACACACACAAACTCAAAAAATTAGAAAAATCAGTTCACTCCTTCTTTATTATAATCAATTAAAAAATGCATGCTTAATTTTCTATTCTGTGACACGTTTTTTATTTCCTTGATTGGTCAGAGGAGTCTTTTGTTCTTCCTTTGGTTTAAAGTTAACATCTTTTAGCCCTGCGATAAAATATTCCAGATGAAACCTCTGCAGTATTTTACAGAGTGAGAGGAGTATGTCTCTAATTCAACTGGAAATAGAAAATATTTTCTAAAATGTCATTTATAATTTTCAGTGTTGCCTTTTGATGGTTTATGTTCATATAGTGATAATTTAACATTATGTTTTTCTTTGCAATTATTCATAGTTCAAGAACCTTTGACTGGGATTCTTTTTCGTTGTCTTTAGTAGTACAAGGTTGTCATAGATCTTTTAGGTTTCAAACAGCTATTTCTTGTTACTTTAGGTCATTAAGTTCTTTGTGGACTTGATAATTTCTTCATGTCAAGACTGTGTTTTAATGTGTAACTTAGAAAATTGCCATCATATATTCCTACTTCCTTTACTGGGGTAACAAACTAAAATACACATCAAGTCAGTCCCAACATAGCACCCTGAAAACCCCCACTTGGCTGCCTCATCTCTAATAAAAGATTTATTTCCTCCTTATTTAGTGCTGTCTATACTCTATATTTCATATACTATCAGAGCCTTCTCCAGTTTAAAGGAACACCTCTTATTTGGCATTATAATAATTATTCAAATTCTGATAAATTTATTTTTCACTTTTCCTTCTCTTATTCTATTTTCTCAAAGACATATATTAAAGAATCAACAGAAGATCTCATAGAAAATATCATTTAATATTTGGACATAGGTGTAGCAGAACTGTAAATGACAAAGATGCCTTAAATTATAATCAGAGTGAATGGTACAACTGTGTTAACAAGGCAGTGGATCTAGCTTAAAAAGGAAAATTTTGCAACAACATGTTTGGAAAGCTTTGCATATACTTCATAAGTTTTTATAAAGTCATGGTTTCTGCAGTTATGAAGAAGTAGGAGAGGAGTTCACAATAACAATATGTAAATGTCTTCACAACAGAAGTTATGTATGTTAAGTGGTGATTTATAAGAATCAACTCACTAAATGCTAACTTCATTAAGATTCTGAGACTAAACCACAGAAAATGAAATATCAGGCAGAGAGTTGTTAGAAACTCTGGTGCCTGAATGAGTTTACAATTTTGTTTCAGGACTGCAGTGCCTCTGTAGAATTAGGATTCTGACCCTGAAAGACAGTTTTCATATTAGACTCTTACACCAGTACTTTTTTTGTAAAAGTAGCTCTTTTTCCAACAAAACAGCCCCTGAGGCATTCACTGAAATTGTCCAAACAGCTTAATTTCATTTTGCTGCTCTGTCTGGCCAGTTTCAACAATGCTGGAAATATAAGGTTTAGAACATTTACTTTTCTTTACCATTCTATACGTAAAGAAAAAAATATATTTTAAATGCTCTAATATGACTGCATTCCCTTAAACATGAGGGTTTTTTAAAACTGAAGGCAACATTCCCAGGTCTTTTACTGTAATTGTCAGCATAACTTCAGAATCCAAGTTGATTTTTAACAGTTGAACAACCACAATGAAAGTATTCCAAGATTTATAGCACCTAATATACACAAATCACCTAACCCAAGGACTTATAGCTACCAAGGAATTAGGATGTTATCAAATTATAGATCATTTAGCATTCAGAGGATTTAGTCTTATTACTTGTAGAAAAGAAAATAACATGTAATTAGGTGGTTTCTACCTTAATCACTTTTCTTATTAGTTTTATGTATGTATGTCCTAATTTTTATGTCCAGCATCCAATATTTTACATTGATAACTCTATCTGGATAATTTTCTGCTGTTGTAGGACCCCAAGGCAAATAACAGAAACTAATTTTCTTTTTCTTTTTTTTTCTTTTTCTTTTTTTTTTTTAATTTTTTTGTTTACAGAAGTATTTGGATTACACAGATCACATACATTAGATGTCAAATCTAAGCTGAAAAAAGGCAAATAATTTTGTAATAGTTCCAGTTTCTTACGGATATTTCAGGGATATTATATAATGGCTCACACATTCAGGAAGCCATTTTATCTACCTCTGCAGGACCCTAATCTGTCACACTCTCAGTAGCCCAATTATATAAGCTTCTGGGAAAGACTATAAGAAGATTAGGTTTGAATTATTATCATTTATCTTGGGTTTGTGTGGCCAGGTTTGGGTAGAGTGGGGGCTACACAGGCGACTTCTAAAAGAAGCTGACAGAAGCTACCTCCATGTCCAGCCAAGGCAATGCCAGGTGGCTTCAGGACAAAGCTGTCAACAACCAAGGCCCAGCCAATCAGGAATGACAGGAACACCTCTGCGATAACATATTTAAGAAGGAAAAAGAAATTGTTTTTCAATTGTAATTATGGTCAGAGAAGAGAGGAGTGAGATATGTGAGAGGAACAGCTCTGCAGACACCAATGTCAGTGGAAAAGGAGGGGCAGGAGGTGTTCTAGGCACCACAGCTGAGATTCCTCTACAGGCCCTGGTGAAGACCATGGCAAACAGCTGTCCCTGTGCAGCCCTTGGAGGTCCATGTGGATGCAGAGACCCACCTGCAGTCTGTGGAGTAGATGGATGCCTGAAAAGGTGGCCATGAACTTTCCTTGAGGACACGTCAGGAGCTGCCCCCATGTCTGACACAAACAATTTAAGCTGTCTCCAAAAAAAAAAACCTGCTGCTGGCTAAGGCTGAGCTCATCAGCAGTGCTGGTGGCACCTTTGAGATACATTTAAGAAAGGGTAAAAATAAGCTGCGGAGTATATGCGACAGAGAGGAGTAAGAAAGCTGTAAAAGAAACAGCCCTGCAGACATCAAGAGAGAAGAAGGAGGGAGAGGAGGTGTGTTCCATCAACCAGAGCGAAGGTTCCCCTGCAGCCCGTGGAAAAGATTATGGTGAAGCTGTTAGTCCTCATGTAGTCCATGGACAGCCATGGTGGGGTAGTTATCCACACTACAACACGTGCTGGAGCAGGTGGATATATCCTGAAGGAAACTGCAACCCATGGAGATCCCACATTGGTGAAGAAAAAATTTTTTCTATATTGTAACCACTACTGAATGACTAGGAGGAGGTGATTTTCTTCAGGTCTAGTATAATTTGAAATTGTATGTATATTTATGAGTTATTGAAAAAAAAAACCCAACAAAAAAATCTGTTTTGTTACTATTATTTCTTATGTGGCATATTCAAAGTACTTGCCATGAACCATAAATCTTGACTGATGTGAGCTTTAGTTACTTGAGAGAATCTTATGTTCAATTCCTGCAGCAACAGAGGATATGTTACTGCCAGCAGTTCCTCTAAATTAAATATTCATATATGAGTTAGGATGAGTTGAGTTCAGGGCCCTTATCACTGTGATTTTACAACCCAGATACACCCATTCGCAGAAAAATAGTTGATGATACTTATTTCTTCAGGTAGGTTGTGTGAGGGATGATTCTTAATGTTGATAGAGTAGTTTATAAAATCCAATGCTGATATTAATAAAAAAAAAAATTAAAAAAAAATCAAAAAGTGTTAGTTGGTTGACTCAAATGTTGTTCAATACTCAAAGATAATATGATGAGTGCTCTTTACATACACCTACAGAGACATCTGCGGTAGTCAAATATAGCAGATTTTTCAGTAAGTAGCAGTGTGTTACGTTGTCAAAGTTAGTCTGATAGAAAATAAAGACAGGCCTGGTTTGAAAATTTGAATCTATTTGGATCTCAGTTTTATTTCAAGTTCTTCAGTAAAAACACTAAGACTGCTCAGTTTGCTTTTTTAGCTATTTTGTGTTGCTCTTGCAAGACGAGAAAATATTTTTCTAATTAAAATACATTGTGAACATTCCTGGTGTCAGTAGTGATAATGTTTCAATATTCTGATTAATGCCACACAAAACATAAGTTAAGAATAAGATAGAATAGACCATTTAAGTTGGAAGGGATCTACAATGACCACCCAACTGCCTAACTACTTCAGGGCTGACCAAAATTTAAAGTATGTTATCAAGGGCATTGTCCAAATGCTTCTTAAACACTGACAGGGTTGGGGCCTCAGTCACCTCTCTAGACAGCTTTTGTCAGTATTTGGTTTAACTTGTTAACCAAATTGCCTTTATATTTACCAGAATAGTACAAGGAAGCCAGAACACGAACACCTTCAGTACACTGTAAAGGACAACCCGGAAGGTAAAAATTACTTGAGAGTAATTTCTTCCTCTGAAATATTTTATGTTTCAGTTTTTATAGTTTAAATTTTTTTGTAAGGACTATCTTGGTTTCAGCCAATGTTGTTGCATTTTTCAAAACTCGGAATATTCAGAAATATAATTTCATTACTATTGTGAAGTCTGAAAACTTAATGTCATGTCATTAAATTCCATTTAATAGAATATGTATATAAAATGTATTTGGGTAACCAAGTGAGTGTTAACATTGAAGATAATTGAGTGGGCATGCTTACCTATTGAATTATAATTTTTCAGAAGTAATTTCATTTAATACAGAAGAAAAGTGAGTAAATTCAAACAGCAGAGATGAAAAAAATCTAGCAAATACAAAACTTGAATATACACTATGATGCCCATTTAGGTGATGAGTTTCACTGAAATTTCCCTGTTGTTTTGTATTTGAGAACCAAAGGGTAATATTAAGGAAAAAATGTAAAAATTTTACATTGTCAATATTGGACATAATTACTGTGAATCTAATAGGCACAAAAAACCAACAACAACAAAACAAACAAACAAACAAACAAAACCACCACCAACAAAAATACCCCAATACTCTTCTGATATTTGTGGTCAATAAAATAACTAGATAAATGTAAACATATGCACATATGCATTCACTCACTCCAGATAGAGAGGAAAATATAGAAAGTACTTTCCCAAATACTTGGTGAGAACTGCAGGGTCACCTATATTTAAGTAACAGACAGGACATACAGGTTGTTCTCTTCTCTGTGCATGTGTGTATGGAATGTATTTATGAAAAGGCAGAAAGCAACTAAAAGCATCCATTAACTGGAGAAAAACTGCATAGAAAAAAAGCCTTTGTGTAAATACAGAAGCACCAACATTTCCATTAAATGAGAGAAAGGCAATAAACAGCTGTTGTATGGTGTGTGTGGGGGGGTATTTATGTCCAATTTATGCAAGAATAATAATTTTCCTAATATTCGTGAAAAGGCCTAACACCTCATTTTCACTTACAACTATTGCCCATTTCTGAATAATGTAACTCTCAGCAACCACATTATAGTCATGTGCAAACAATTTCACAAGCAGAAGAATGGATCTTATCAGCTCGGTACCGAGTCCCTTACCTAAGCTTAAAACACAACTTTATTTTTCTTTTTTAATTAACATTCCTTTTTCCAAACCAGTCTTTTTTTCTCTTTCATGCCATCTGTTACAGCCTTGGGTGCAGACCTCTCCTTCATGGAGTGGAATGGAGATCAACACGTCCATTTATAGCCATTCCCCAATAGAAACCAGAAGATTCTTTTCCCCCAGTGTACAAGAGTAGTGTAATCCTATCTCACAGCAGTACAGAGCCAAATTCTTCTGGATAAAGTAGTTCATTCTTTCTGATTTCGGAAGCCTAAAAAAAGACATGTCACCCTTTCAGTTCACTATATGAACTCTCTGTGTGGCTAGAGGGCAGAAATAGGAACTTCTAGAATGACTTTGATTTCCTATTTACATAAACAACTAAAATAAGTTTGGTGAATCATTCCTGACAAGAACCATTTTTTTGCCATTGACTTTAAGTGCCATCTAAATTACAAGCCCAGATATAGATAGCTACACTGCAGACTGTGAAGGACAGATGAAGTTAAAAGCAGCCATTATGATCATGATGCAAAAGAGATGCAGAACAGCAAAGAGGAAAGTAATAGAGGTAAGGAGTTATTGAATATGCTTTCAAACTCCAATACAAAATTTGTATTCTTTTTTTTTTTGTTCTGATCATGCATGATATGTTTTTCTCTTTAGATGATTGGTTTTATTCTTAGAATACTGACTCATAAACAGATCATGATGTGCTGACCTCAGATGCTAGGAAGACAGTCAGAAACGACTGCCTGTTAAAAGAATACAATATTTGTTCATCCATTTTAAATTTTTTACCTCAGTGTGTAAACGGTTCAATTGATTATAGATAAATTCTTGAACGGTTAACTTTTTAGTGTTTTACCACTATCCATCTTTGTACATAAGCAGATACTTTTTAAATAAAAAATAGGATATTTTTAAATATAGAGTATTTTTAAATAAAAAATGTTCTCCTATATCAGTTTTCTGAATTTTTCTCTTCCTCACACACACACACACAAAGAAGTGTATACACATACAAAATGAATGAACGTTTGGCAAATATGTGTCAATTTACAATTTTTTATATCAGTAGACATCTGATTTCACATTTCTCTCTTTTATTACTTATCTTTTAGGTTGTATTACTTTTAAAAAAATTATTCTTTTCTGGACTTCTCCCCTAGCCTTTATTTTAATAATTCATCCCAAATTGTAGCAATGATTTCTGTGATGTCAGTGTTTTGGGCAACACAAATGAAATTCTAAATAGTATTATTAGGTATCACTGTGACATTTCCTCTGTTTAGTGCGAAATTCCAATAGATGTGAATGAAAAGCCCAATCTTCTAAAAAAGCTTAAGTGGACAAGCTGTCTGTTCCCTTGGAAAATCAATTCACCCTTATTCCCAGGTAAGTAGGCAATGGATTAGCTGAATGAGGTTGTCAAATGAATTCCTAAAAAAATGAAAACCAGTTAGAAGTTTCTTTTAATATGTATATTTTTAAAGACCAGAGCTCTCAACTCAGTGACTGAAGGGCCATTGAGGCAACTCGCAACTGTAACCTTGTAGATGTTGAGATAGAATTTTGTAGCTGGTAAGAAGGGGAGGGAAACAAAATGATCACAGGTCTCATAGGAGAAAGCACGCTTATTAAGGAACATTTATGTGTGGTTACATAAGATTCAATATAGGAAATTTATTCATTTGTGGGCATGTACAAAACTTGTGGGATTTTCAGGAGAAAAGTAAAAGGGAGGGATCAAGGTGGATCAAGGAGGGAGAAATGAGTGTGTAAAAATGGAGAGGAGGGAGAAAAGAAGAGGCCATACACATATAGGTAAATATGCTGCAGATAAATATGCTGCTATAGCCAAGCTCTGTTTCTGATCAGTGCAGTCTGTCCTGTTTTGTTATTAAGCTGTATTCCTGTTTAGGGTGTGATTTTGCTCTTCATTCTGTGTGTATATTTGATTTGCTAGTGAACCCCAACCTACACCAGCTGGTAAGGTAGGAGGAAGCCACAGTCCGGAAAGATTTGAGGTTGAAAATGGAGCCTGGATAAATGGGGTCTAGGCATGGATTATTACGGTCTGGAACACGTTTTAACTGATCCACTAATGTGAGAATGACTACAAATCAAAGAACATGTTTATGTCCACTTGTGAGCTTGCATTCTGATGAGTTGGAAGGGACTGTAGGTATTGCCCTACATAACCTGTACAAGTGCTGTGTATATACTGTGTGTATAGCTAGATCTTTGGCATGTGTTCTACCATGTTACTGGATGGACCTGCAAACAGGAACAGCAGCAAATAAGAGGAGGAGAAGAAATCTCTTGAGTCCTTAAGTTTACAGACGTCAGTATCCCTTAACAGTGCCCACTTTTATGACTGCTTTGTAATTTTATTAATATTGAGGGAAGAAACCTCTGTACTCAGATATCTTTTAAGGTGATATATTTGTATGGTTTCATCTCTTAGTCATCATTCTGTCAATATTATATGAGCCTCTTAATGAGCACTAGTGTAAGAATTCCAGTTTATTCATATAATTTCCTTTATTTACCGACATTTTAAATAGATCCTGACCCATCATCAGTGGGGACACCAGGAACTTTGTCTAAGTAAGCACTGGATCAAGAAAGAAGATTTGTGTCACCATAGTGACTAAGAATTGTGATGTTTGTTTGGGTTTGTTTGTTTTTTTCTGGCTCATATCTAGGAATACCTATTGAAATCTTGACATCAAAACCCACAAATATCTGTCCAGAATTATTTCATTTACTTTGTTTTAATAATCATGCTAGAATATTTCTGAATCAAGTGTCTTGTTGAAGTACACACATTGTAGAAGGTGAAGAGAAAATCTCATATAGGCAGGATACCCTTTTAAAATTTTGATTCACAGTTTAGAAATTTTTTTGCAATTATTGTTAGTATGCAAAACATACAGCAATACTTGATGTGTACTTGAGGTGAGAGAGATGTAGGAAACAGACTATAAAAAGCAGCTGCGTATCAGCTGTAACTGATCGTATGACTACTGAGAATGTGTTTCAGTGCAGTGGTAGATGAATCTGAACCTTCGCTGGCATTGCTTAAAGCAATCTTACTTAACTGTTATGAATGAGACTAAGAAGGTTTAATTTGCTATTTCTCCACTGACACTTGACACCTACTTAAAAGATTTTACAGCTGTAACTGAGAACTCTAGAAAAGGTGAAGCATGATAATTTAAAACAGTTTTTGTGGTAATGCCAACATTTATTATTTTTACCTGTGAGATCTTCTACCCTGTTTTCCAATAATTTAATATTTGAGTATTGGATCAAACATCAAATCTTTTAAAGGGTTTTCTAACTTGAGGCTACACCCCTGATTTCTTCCTTCCACTTCAGTTTACAGAAGAGGGCAATATATTTTAAAGGACATAGGAATAGTTCAGAGTTGTTTCAGGTGTTTATTTTGTTGCCTAAAAGACGAGAGAATTAAAAAAGACTCCAGGCCAAATTAGGTAGAAGGTAAGATAAGCAGCAGAGGTTTTAATGATCCTCCAGGCTCCAGGAATACAACCCACTCACACCCTCGAACACAGGTGCTACAATTTTCCAGGCAATCCCCTTCTGGTCACCTCCCTCAGTTCTGCCCTGTTCTGCACCCAGACACTCAATTCCTTCAGGAATCGAGTCTGGGGGAGTTTTGGGACCCTCTCTTCCTCCTCTTCATTTTCATCAAAGCACGTGCAGTTCTTGGAGGCTTTCCAAGGTTCTGGTCTTGAAGGTCGTTGTGTCTATGTCTTTATCTTCTTTCTCAGATTTTAGGCTGTTCTCTACAATTCTACCTTGAAAATGAAACTCAACAGACTAATGGAGTCTAGGGGGATTGATATGGGAATTGAGTAACAGGGTTTGCTATGTGTAACTACTGTGTTAAGGGTAAGGGATTAAATGCACCTATGTTAAAATCTACATTCACTACACAACTACTTCTAAAATGTACAAAAAATTAAAAAATCAAAAACTCCAAAGCAACGATTTATAGTTTCTTTACAGACATTTTATGGATTGCCTTCACAGCCACTGTTCCTAAAATGTTTCACTCTCACTCCCTCTTATTCCTATAGGCCAAAATTTCAGACTCATAACTAATTCCTGGAAGATGATTATTGGACATGTTATGTTCCATTTTAGGGTCTGTTCCAGTTCTTGAAGTCATCTGGGTCTTATTTTACTGAGGTGCAGACAGGCTTCTTTTTTCCATATGGTAGTAAGCTAGAATATGACTTTTACTATTAGTATATAACTTTATATTTTCAGATAATTATTGGTAAGTAGTTAATAAAATCCATGATCTGCATTACAGTATTGTTGATATTTTACCTGCATAGATGTAACAATCAGATATATGAATAACTATAAGTTACTAGAGAAGAAAAAATGTGTCAAAATGCTGTTCCTAAGATGTCTGTAACATCTTTTTCCCAGTAGGTAGCTCACCGTCATTTGGTTAAAGTCAGTTCAAGATATTTCAAACAAGTTTCTAGTAGACCAAGGTTTCCACAATTATTGATGTTAATTTACACTTTTGTTAATTCTCAGAAGATAAGCCAGGGTTTAAATACTTTTAGGACATGGATGACCTGATTTTACTTGCAGTCAGTGCTGTGTCACACAAGAAATGCCCAGGCTTTACACCACAGCCTTCATCTATTAGAACTTTCTTAGTGAAGGTAGTCTTTGAGCTCAGTATCTGAAGACCACAGTTCCTCACCTTTAATGAATGAAAAAAACATGTTTTTTGAAGCTAACAAATCAATTTACTGAAATAGCATTGTTGCTATTTATAATTAAATAGTGAAGTGAATAGTCATTTATATGTGTTGATTTACATATAAATAACTCTGAAGATAAATATGATGCAGACAGTGCCGTGAGAGCCAGCCAGCCTATAACAACACAAACATAGTGAAAGATAGAGCAAACATTGGCAGGAGGACAAATGTTGAGACAGAAGGAATTAGCACTCAACAACTAGAGGCAGCTCATACTGCATGTAGAACAACTCCCTAAGTAGTTACAATGTCTTACTGTTTTGACTTTTTTAAACTGACGTAATTTCTTTGATACTTCATCCCCAAAACGCTACACACTGTCACAACTAATGACTTTCTTCTTCAAATATTATAGGGTTTTGTGGCAGAACATAGAAGTCAGTCAATATTCAAAAAATAATTGGTTAAGAAGTTTGCATGAAGAAACAGAAGCATATGCAAAAGTGCAGAAGCTGTATTTTATTTTATCCTTTAATGTTTTAATTTAAATTTAAATGTTTTTAAATAATTGTGCCTGCTGGTTTAGATAAACCAACTTATAAAATTGCTTTATGTAACAGAATCTCAATGTCTTAGAACTCCTTTTAATAACCCATTGCAATATATTGTAAAGCTTCTACTTCTTGTGAAAATTTTAAAGTATGAAGGTAGAGTGTCAAAAATGCAGTATAGCACTTTCTTTAATTGAATTGCCTGCATGTATTTCACAAAGTTCTTAGATTTTTTTTGAAGTCTCCTCATATTGCATGCCTCGAAATTAAAAAATAGTCGAGAAGCCTCTCCAGCAGGTCTTCTGTTCTCTTTTTCATTTTTTATTTTTCATTTTCCTTAAAAAATATTTTTATCATTATAATTTTTTCCTTCCAGTGCAAACATTTAATCTTTTCAGATATAGTTTCCTACTTTTACAAATATATTAGTAATGAAAGACCTCAAAGTAGAATTATTATATTGCTGCCAAACCCAGCTGATATATAAGGGACTGGAAATTTTCTGTATTTTGTTGGTCAGAACATTCTCTTATGCCACAAATCAGTTTCTATTAAGAAAAAAATAAGTCAAAATACAAAAACATCTAGAATACCTGTGAAATCAATATTAATCCATAGATTATATTGTAATAGATAAAGTGATTCCTTTGAATGTATTCACTTTTATGTATTTATTTTTAAGACATTGTCATTTGGGATATCAGTTTTTAACTGATTTTGTGGTTCCCATATAGGTAATTGATGCTATTTGTTAAGCAAGGTTTTTATTTGTGGTCTATGTGACGAAAAAAAAAGGGAGAAGAAATGTAGAATTTTCCAAAATCAATACGACTCAGACATACAGAGCTATGTGACTGAAAAATCTAAGTGTATAAACATGCAATGCAAATTAATAGGCAGGCATTATCAAAGTTGATGCAATAATTTTACCCACTTGTTATTCCTAGGCATGATGTCAGTTTTTTGTTGCACTTGTCTGCTTGTTCTCTGCTTCACCTGCAAATAGTATATTTCAGGTATACCTTAGTGGCTTCAGGTATACCTTAGTGGCCACAAAACTGTGGGTTGTTTTTTTTTTTTTTTTCTCTTAGGTAAGAGGATTTGACATGAATGCAGCAATTTCAATCTCT
Organism: Empidonax traillii; assembly: GCF_003031625.1. Lineage (NCBI taxonomy): Eukaryota > Metazoa > Chordata > Aves > Passeriformes > Tyrannidae > Empidonax > Empidonax traillii. Next base: position 375,157 of record NW_020955929.1, read on the forward strand.
GATTTCTTTAACTTTCTCCAGAACTGCACCAATTTCTGAACATTTTACAAGATATCATTCATTAGCTACAAATTTCTTTAGAGATCAAAATCCTTTTTTGTCAGTCAGCCACCTGTTCATTTAGACTTTATAGGTTACCTACATACTTATTCCTTCCATATGTGCTTATTTGCTTTGCCAGAAGCTCTAGAAAGTAACATATGTTACTAAGTGAATCATTTTATACATAACTTAGCACACAGATAGTTTTTCATGTATTTTACTCCAGAATCTTTCTGAAAAACTCCATAATGTTTGAAGAATTGACGTTATAGAATATTTTGTCTTCCTCCTTATCCTGGTTGTGTGGTCTATAACATTCATCATGACATCTGTGAAAATTAGGAAGTGAAAAATACTTTGAGTAAAGTGTAATGGAATGAACAATCATTAACAATAATCTCAGTACTACAGACTGAAATGTGTTCTGAAACATACCTTTACACTTCAGACCTTTGTGTGGGATTCAGCTGCTGGTGCAAATTCATGAACTGGGGTGAATAGGAGCACGTAAACACCTGTATAGTAAGGATTCATCATAGTCTAAGAAAATATAATCAATATATTCAATGGAGTCTAGAGAATTTTTTATGTTGCCTCAATTTGAACAAATCATGCCTATCAGCTGAACAGGTCTCTAGACTCCTTTGACAGGCTGATTCTCCCAGGCATCTACTTTCAAGTTAATTGCTAAGCATTACATAGACTCAGTAGTAATACATGTATTGTAAATTGAATCATTTTGACTGAAAGTATGATATAAATAAACCTCAATCAGGCTCTTTCTCTGTCCCCAAAGACAGGAAGTAGGCCACAGTTTGTAGTTCTGTGATTGAACTTACTCCCCCAGGAGCAGGATGACCTTATTCATGCTGTCTGTTTGACAGAGTGAGTGTCAGTGTTTCCCCAGGCCCTCTCTAGGCAAGTTCTAGCTAGCCAAAAGAGCCAAACACTATGGAAGAGTATCTGCCTGTGCCTGAACAGAGTCCTTGTTCAGTTTGTTAATGTGGAGACTTTTAGATTAGCATGCCAAATGTAGATTTGGATTCTTTGCTGCAAATAACCTGAATAGAGAATTTCCTTTTATTATTCTGAGGCTGCAGATGAAACACTTGGCATACTAGCATTTAATTCTAAAGACCATCAACAGAAGACAAGCAACAAAATATTTCTGATGGTTCTGACTCCATTCTGTTTTACAGGCGTTATCCATATATGTCATACTGAATATGTCAATATAATTGAAAACTGCTATAAATATTTTTAATGACCTAAAGTAAAGTAATAAATATTAAACAAAAATACACTGATTAAAAGAAAATCTGACCTTTCTTCCAAAGCTCTAATAAAGACAGAAGAAGAATTATTTTATTTTCAAATGCAAATAAAATTTACATAGCCAGAGGGGGTATTAAGCTTGTATTGTGGTAACAGTAAATTGATTCTTGAGTAAAATCCAATAAAATCTCCATGAATCAATAGTAGCATGTAAAACATCTCTTGAACAAAAAGAATTAATTTGGAATTCATTTACAATTATTTCCCATTTAAAACCCAGACTAAAGAACTTAGCAGTACAAAAGACTTGTATATGGCATTAATGTATTTATTTTTGTTAGTTAATTCGTACTTTTCCTTGAAAGCATGCACCACTATTTTGTGCTAACAGGAAAGCAGAATATGTAATTGTGGGTTGACCTTAGCTGACTGTTGGGTGCCCAACAAGCTGCTCTCTCATTCCCCTTCCTCAGTTGGACAGGGGAGAGAAATTATGATAAAAACTCATGAGTCAAGATAAGGACAGAAGATGACTCACCAACTGCCACACAGACAAAAGCAGACACAACTTGGGGAAATCATTTTAATTTATTGCCAATCAAATCAGAATAGAATAATGAGAAACAAGAACAAATCTGAAAACACCTTCCCCTGACTATTTCCCTATTTCTGGGCTCAACTTCACTACCAGCTTCTCTGCTCCACTGTGGACCCGTATGGTCTGCAGGTAAACAACTAAACAACCTGCATAGCCATGGTCTTCTCCACAGGCTGCAGGGGAATCTCAGATCCAGTGCCTGGAGCAACTCCTCTCCCTCCTTATTCACTGACCTTAATGTCTGCAGATTTGTTTCTTTCACATTTTCTCACTCCTCTTCCAATTGCTGTCTCACAGCAGTCTTTACCCTTTCTTAAATATGATACTGTAGAGATGCCACCAACATATCTGATTGTTTAATTTTTGGGTGATCTGTCTTGCATTTGGCTGGAACTGGTCTTTTGGACATGACTACAGCTTATGGACTCTACTTACAGGTACCACCTCTATAGCTCTGCTGCTACCAAAACCTTGCCATGTTAATCCATTGCACATAGTGTACACTGAGTGACATTTGAATTCACAAGAAAGTAAAAAAAAAAGAAAAATCCTCTCCTCTCTAACCAAGATATGTTCAGATGTTTGGAGCTCAAGTCTTTTTTTCTTATGATGAGGAATATGAAATAATCAAATGTAATAATATCACAATATATTTATAAGAATTCTCAGTTTACTTAAGCCACTTAGCTACATTAGAGTTTTGAGGACCAAACTGGGGAAGACAGAAAACAAGTCCAGTGAGACGAATTCCATGCCCTAGTTGGAAATTTATGTAATTTTATGTTATTTATCTGATAATTTGTCTTGTCAAAGTGTATACTGGATTGGCATGTTTAGTTCACTTTTAAGGTCCATGATGTGTGTGTTCAATATATGCTTGGACTTCTCAGTTGAAATCACTATTTATAAAGAAAGAAAATAGGAATATACAGGTAACTGCATACCTCGTTTCTGAATTTCCATGTCAGGACATAAAAAAAGTATATAAATATACATAGTTTATATAATAAACTATATCTGTGTTACAATATAGAATATCCCTATGGAAAGAAGCTATGGAACACAGAAGATCCAAATACCTTGTTTCTTTATCAGTGAAAGAGCCATGATATAACAATATACAAAGTACAGATCTACAATAAAACATATGCGTAGCCTTGCAGAATCTTAAATATAAGCAATATGTATAGATGTGTTGTATATATTTTATAGCACATATGATGTCTAGATAATGGAAATTTTATTGACAGAATATTTTTCTGTCAGAGAGAATAGGAATGTGTAGAGTTCAATTGAAAAAAACATTGTCAGTGGTAGTGACTGCTTCAGAAACAATTGGATCACTGAAGAAACATAATGAAATATGAATCTGCCATTGTCCACATACTTTGGGAATATCACATACTTACAGTCTTGCCATGAGAAGTGTTAATCACCACTGTCATACAACAAAAATCTGAAGAAAAATGCTTAGTCTTGAAGAATTTGCTTTCTAACAGTACTATTAATGTCTTAATGTAATATTAATGTCCTAATTATTGTCGATATTGAAAAATTATGTTAAGTCTTGGTCAGACTTTTATTTTGCTATGCAGAGGTGTCCTAAAAAAATCATGTTCATCTTTATCCTAATAAAAGTAATTAAATTCCATTCAAGGTCACTCAGGATCAGAATACAGCCCCCTTGTTTTCAAAGGTGACTGGTTTTCTTTGCTTCCATGAAGGAAATTGTTGTCAGTAACATGTTTGAGCAATTTATCACATCACATTACATATACTTACCTTTGTCAAGTTTTCTCTCTCTGCAAATGCTATGCCATTTCAAACTTTTCTAGTGGTAATTCCATGTGAGGGTTTTTTCTTATTATATTCCAACAATGTAATACATGTATTATTCTACATGTATGCTTGTATAATTTTTCATTATTGTAAACACAGATATGAACATACTGTTCAATATGGATACTTCTACAGTATGGACCTTAAGAACTTTACAAAAACATTTCTTCTTTATTTAGCTTCTTTGTTGCATTTTAGAGACTTTATACAGAATGGCTGTAATTCTCTCTTTGGGTATACTCTGTAATGTAAACAAATGAAAGCAGCATGTAATAAACAAAGGACAGTATCATATTAATCACAAAAATACTTTTTAAAGACACTGCTGTACTATAGATTTAAAACCAATACATTTAAGAATTTGCAAACTTCAGATAAGTATATGTCTCAAAGGCAGATATTTATAGCTTAAATTAGAATATTCTGATTTATAATTCAATCTCTTACTCTGTTTGTTTATTATATCCCTCTAAGTTATGGAATACATTGTTGTTCATCTGCATTCCTTTCTGCCTTATCTGCAAAAACAAAAACTCTCTGTAACAGTTTCAGATAAGTATAAAATTAAATAAATTGTATGTTGTTTAATATTCTGAGTTTTGTGTATTATGTATCCTGCAGTATCTAGGGCATTTTACTTCAATTTCCATGAGAGAAACACAATATTGAATAAAAAAAGTCCTCTGGAGCCAGTTTGGAGCAGTAAATTAATCTTCTCTGCTGCGTATAGACAGAATGAAATCATCAAGATTGAACAGATACCCTCAAATAAATTGCCTAAGTTTCAGTCACTGTTATCAATTACAAGCCTTAGAGAAAGGAACGTTCCTAAACTGGATGCTATTACACAAGTATGGTGCTTCCCAGAAAAAGCCACTTAAAATACAAGTGTGAAAATTTTATCAGAATTGTTTCAGACAACCATTTCCAGCCAGGAAGTCATTCTCTGAGAGGAAAAAGCAAACTAGCAGCAATCTGTGGAACAGTAAAGTAGAAATGTACAATATTTTTCAGTCATAATTTTTATTCATTCAAATAATTAATACTAGGGGTTGTGATAAGATAATAATCATGATTTGTGACTTTTCCTATGGAAGATGATTTCTGGTTATTTTTTTGTTTGTTTCTCAAGCAGCATATCTAACACATTCAGTTTAGGGCACTCTGTAGAATTGGCCTTCTAGAAGGATGTAAAAGAAACCATGCAACTTACTGATTCATCAACACTGTATTCTAACTTCACTAGTTTTATCACACGAGCAGGATATATTAAAAGAAAATAAAAAGGATGACCTTTCTCTTAATAGTAGGAATCTTTATGAGATAAGAGCTGACACTTCACTGTTATAACTCAACCTAATCTTGAATGTATATGACTACTCAGCATACTATTACTACATTTTTTATATCTTTGGTTTTTATTTTAATCATCAAGACACTTCCTATTTAATATTTATTTGTACATCTGGAGGAGCACATAATTTCTGTGAATATATTCAGTGGAAGTGATATAGAAGACACACACTGACGGCTAGAATAATGCTGTCACTCTTTCTTTTTCAAGCCACAACTCCTTCTGTTTTTTCTGCTTATCATTAGAGTTTCACCTTCTGACACAGTGCATAATGCATTATGCTTCTCCTTAGCAGTCCATCTTGTCTCTGACTTTGGTAAAGGTTGCTTAGTTCTCAACAGTAGCAGTGTTAAATTTAAGTAGGCTGATGCTGTGATTCAGGCCTTACTGAAAGCTATGATTTATTCATTAAAATTAAAACTTCTGTTGTAGGTATTTGGAATGGGAGGCAGGGAGGAAGGATGGGAAGGGAAGAGTTTGCTAAATGGTTATTTTTCAGTGTATAGAGTAACTGAATAGGCTAATTTTAAGCCTTTTTATTTCTCTGAGCTTTTAGAACTCTTTTTCTAAATGAGAACATCTGTTCCAGTACCATTTCTTCTAGCTCAGATAGTTCCATGACTATGGTTAAGAAGTATTTTCCTCTGCTGCATCTCATCAAACTTTTTTGTATATTATGGCATTTGTATATTGATTCTCCCACCTCTGAAACAAGATGGCCATGAGTTTTGTGTGAAGCTAACTCATAGTAAAAAATATACTAAAAAACACTCTTACCAACTATGTGTTTTTATAGCATTCAGTTAATTACAAGATTGTATTTAATTATAATTATCACAAATAGTTGAAATCTGAAGTAGGGTTCTGCTAGCCATTCAGGATCTTAAATCAGTTGCTTACTATCTGTAGCTTTTATTAACTAAAATGGTTAAAGAAAAGTCCAAAGGTATGCTTGTGGTTAAGACTGTTTATTTAGTGAAGCTTCATCCTTATGTCATAAAAGTATATCCTAGAGAGACCAGTTACAAGACACTATTAGTTGAGAATACTTTTTTCTCTCATAGAATTAAACTCTAAAAGGCCTTATACATTATGTTTATTCAAAACATAAGTAATTCAGCAAGTGTTGACTGTGGACCATCTTAAAGACAGTGGGTTTTGTTTATTTACTTGTGTTCCCAAGGAAAACAAATTTTAATTATTAATTTAATGATTCTTTTATCTGTATTTTTTCCTTCATCAGAAATCTCTGAATTACTTTTGTCCTCATTGCAGACAGAACTGGAATGAGACAGGACTCTGACAGAATTAGGTTTTCTGGAGTGATAGTCAGTAGCTGTTAAAGAAGGTACAAGCTGCTGTGCATAAATAAAACTGTTAAATACTTTTTGGTCCTGAAATCCATTTACTCCTACTGAACAGCACAGTGTAAATGACACAGTTTAAAGAATCTTCAGTAAAGACAATATCATTATGCGAATATTAGTATAATTCTCTTTAAAAAAAGAAAGAAAAAAACCAAAACCACTAACAAAGACAATGGCTTGGGTTGGAAGAGACTTCAAAGGTAGCTCCTCTGCCATGGGAAGGCATGTCTTCCACTAGACCAGATTGCCCAGAGCTCCATCTAACCTGGCCTTGAACACCTCCAGGGATGGGGCATCCACAACTTCTTTGGGCAACCTGTTCCACTGCCTCACCACCCCCACAGTAAATAATTTCTTCCTAATATCTAATCTAAATATACTCTGTTTCAATTTGCATCCATTCCCCCATGTTCTGTCACTACATGCTCTTGTCTCTATCTTTCTTGTAGGCTTCCTTGAGGTACTGGAAGGCCATAATTATGTCAACCTGAAATCTTTTCTTCTCCAGGCTGAACAAACCCAATTCTCTCAGCCTTTCCTCACAGGAGACGTACTCCATCCCTCTAATTATCTTGGCGGCCCCTCTATGGACTCCCTGCAACAACTCATTGTCCTTGCTGTACTGGGGACCCTAGATAGGGATGCAGTACTCCAGGTGGGGTCTCATCAGAGCAGAGTAGAGGGGTAGAATCACTTCCCTTGACCTTCTGGCCAAGAGCCTTTTGATGCAGCCCAGGATATTGCTGGCTTTCTGGGCTGCAAGTGCACATTGCTGGCTCATGTCCATCCTCTCACCTACCACACCCCCAAGTCCTTCTTGTCAAGGCTGCTCTCGATGATCTGTTCATCCCCTAGCCTGTATTGATACCTGAGGCTGATCCAACCCAGGCGTAGTACCTTGCACTTGGTCTTATTAATAAGCTAAAGGACATTCCCATGGGCCCACTTCTTGAGCTTCTCCAGGCACCTCTGAATGACATCCCACCCTTCAAGTGCGTCAATCACGCCACTCTGGTGTCATCTGCAAATTTGCTGTGGTTACTCTCAATCTCTTCATCTATGCCATTAATGAAGATATCAAATAACACTGGTCCCAGTATGGACCTTAGGGGACATCACTTGTCACTGATATCCATGGGGTCTCTGAGCCACTGACCACTACCCTCTGGATGAAACTATCCAACCACTTTTTTATCCCATCTAACACTCCACTCACAAATCCATCTCTCTTCAGTTTATAGAGAAATGTGTTGTGAGGGACTGTGTCAAAGGCTTTACAGAAGTCCAGATATATGACACTTATAGCCCTTCCCTTGTCCACTAAGGCAGTTACTTCATCACAGGAGGTCACTACATAGGTCAGGTAGGACCCGCCCTTGAGAAAGCCATGCTGGCCTCTCAAATCACCTCCTTGTCCTCCATGTGCCTTAGTATAGCTTCTAGAAGGATCTGTTCCATGATTTTTCAAGGCACAGAAGTGAGGCCAATGGGTTGATAGTTCTGATGGTGCTCCTTTCTACCTTTTTAAAAGATGGGTATAATGTTTCCCTTTTTTTCAGGAACCAGGAACTTCATCTGACTGCCATGACTTCTCATACATTATGGAGAGTGGCTTGGCAATGTCATTATCCAATATTAAAAGACTTAGCATAAGTTTGAAATTACTGGTACATTCATATTCTGTGAATGATCACTAATTTCCTTGTGAAATAAGAGTGTCTGTAGAAGGTCAAGTAAGTGTCTGTAATTTTTTAATCTAATTTAGTAATGCTGTTTTATTTTATTTTTTCAAGAACCTTGAAAGGGTTACAAATACAGATTACAGTAAATACATTTCACATTGAGGATCTAACTAGAATTTATACAGGAAAATAAAAAATTAACAAAAGCAATCAGAAAAAAGAAACATTAATTACAGACTTGGTTACATTGCTCTGACAGCATGTTTTTCATAGATGCACTTAGTGATAAAACATAACCTCCCAGAAATAAACCTAAAAAAATATTAAAAACAGTAAAGGCTTAAAAAGATGGGTTATCGTAGGAAGGAAATCTTTTAAGGTAGGTACCATTACTACAGAAATTATGGGGAAGAAAATATCACCAAATACTGGTTAACAATAGGATTTTAAGGGTAGCAGGTTAATCTAACTTCAACAGTAGGAAGGTTTTCCATTTGAAATTATTGAGTTGTCAAAGAAAGTAGTGTGTAATAAACACTATTTGTGCCTTTGAAAATCTTGCCCAGGAACTTCACATAACATAACAAATGTTATGTCTGAGACATCACATTTAATGGAAGTAATGGGCGAATAACTTATTATCAGATATTTAGCTTCATCAAGGAAGCAGGCATTTGAGAATTTAGGGGACACACAAACCAGATTTGACAAATGTATCTGCAGGAATGTTTGAAAGAATATTCTCAAAATTACTACTATCTTATTGACATTGATACCATTCCTTATGTTGTTTACAGCAAACTATTAGCTAATAGGTTTCTATTTTGAAATGGCACCACATGTGTTTTGATTCTTACATATAGACTCTTAGATATAAAGTCAAAGAGGAAGTCAAATAATTGGCATTGAGAAATTTTCTCAACACATGGAACTTTCTTTGATGTACAAGATTAAGACTTGTGAATTCAGTCTTTTTAGTCCTTGTTGTGGAGTAGATTTCCTAATTGATGTTGTGTTCCTGATTGTAAGACAAATGTAGTAATATAATTTCATAAATGTTTGTAGAAGTTTGGTATTTTTATCAAGTTTATTTCATACATTTATGAGGTAAGCAGCCAGAAAGGCAATGAAAATTGTGAAGGAAAAGAAAATATCTACTAAAAAATACTGTTAGAGGAATTACCTGGCAGACTGGGAGCTCTGAGCTTGGTAACTAGACCTTGGAACCAAAAGCATCCTTAAGAAGTTCAGTTGGCCTCTTTGAACTACAGCCTGGGTACCTAGAAACCAGAGACACAGAATCATAGAATGATTTGGACTGGAAGGGACCTGAGAGATTACCTAGTTCCAACACCCTTTTCATGGAGAGGGACACTTTCCACAATGACCAGATTACTCAGAGCTCCATCCAACCTGACCTTGAACACTTCCAGGGGTAAGGCATCCGATTTAATGTTACATCCAGCCTCTGTGGAGAGGTAACTGAGGTTCTTGTTAACATATCCCTTGGAGCAGAGTAGAGTGGAATGACACTGAATGACCAGCGTATATATAAATGTGTGTATGTGTGCATTTGTGTGTATGTGTACTTCAGAACAATTTGCTGCAATGGAAAGGAGGTATGTAGCTGTTTTGGTTGTTATCTGTAGCAATACGACAACATAAAACTATGAAAATATCGCTTAGGAAAATATATAAGGAAAAGAAATAAAGTGAAAGAAAGTGTAAGAGTAAACAGTAGAGAGGAAAAGGATCACCACCCGTGGATCCAACGACGAGACTTGATTGCTGCAATTCAGATGTCCCTTGGTCAAAGTGATGGTTGCAATCTTGATCTGTCGGCATGTGGGGGAAGCTTTTACTTTTATTTTATGGATGTATAATTTTGTCTCAACCAATTGAGAATTAGGGAATTCAACCAAATTTACCCTGGTACAAGGATTTATGTATATTTGGAATCATAGAAATCAAGGAATATGTATTAACCTTCCCAGTTCTGCCTCAGAAGGCTTTAGATTTATGATGATTTGGCTAAATTTTTCACAAATATTAATGAGTGAACTAAATAATCTTAACAAAACAAAAGAAAATGTTACATGGGAAATGGCTGAGTGCCTCTTCCTAGACTAGAAGCAAGGACAGCCTCAAACTGTGAACAGGACATGGATAGAATACAAGAAAGCCTTTTATCAGCTCTGAAGCAACTCTTTAACTTTTATGAAAAACTGACTGTCTCTCTCCCAGAACTTCCCGTGCTGCATGAACTTTTCCTTTTCTAAACAGGCTTAATTGTCCACATAAACTACAGGTTCCTGGGCTTTTCAGGGGACAACTGACTGACTCTAGACTCTGTGACACAGATCATCTTTGAAGTGAGATTGTCTGTTATCTTACTGTTCTTTGGGCGCATTTTTGGAGTTGGTTGTGTTTGACTTTACATTTCTGGGATGCTTGGGTCCCCTTCTGCAATTGGCTTGTCCTTCCCTTTGAGATGATTTGGCCACTTCTGAAATCTTTCTAATTTATTTGATAATGGTATTATTAGGAAGTAGATGGACTTTCCATTTAAACTTTGGAAAAAATGTCAATGTTTCTAATAAATACTACAACAGTCAACCTTAAAATCTCTACTGAGGTCACATATTCCACATTCATAATGAATGCTTAGCATCTGTACAGAATATATCTGATGAAAAAAAAAAAAAAAAACAAAAGCAAAACATCCCAAACACAAATAAACAAAAATCCCCCTTTCTCTTATTTTTGTTTTTAAAGTTGAAATTAGGCCTTCAAGGTTAATATATAAAAGGAAAAAATGTGCATTTTATTACAACAGCACTGGGAGGCACAAAGATATATTCCCAAGAATTTTATTGTGACTGTATCTCATTATCTCAAAGAAAGATTGAAATTAAATGATATATGGAGGAAAACAGCTAGAGAATTGATGTTTCTTTGTTTCTGTGTATACATATATAATGCACCCCTGCTTCTGTGATATCTTTTGAGATAAACCTTATATTAATAAGTTAAAAGAGACACAATATCTACGAGCAGTATGATCAGCAATTTAATATGCAATGCTAGTACAGTAGAGATGTAAAAATTATATGAAGTGAGCTAATGGATGAAATAGCAGAAAATGTTGATTCAGAAGTCTTAAAGCTATTCAGATATTTATGTATAAGGCTTGTCACAGACTTCTGTAGAATTATTAACAGAAAACCATAAAACCAGTAAAGTAAAAGGTTGAGTTATGATGAAGTGAATGAGGAATCCATAAAAATAAGAGATAAATGTACACTACCTAACTCTACAGATACTGGTTTCATTAAAAACAAATTAAAGTAAGTCAGTTTCTTATTTTAAAGCATTTTTTTTCTTTTAGGCAAGACAGAATTATTTTTTAAAATAATAACTTTTTCTGTTGTTTTTAATAGAAGAAGTACTGGGGACCTACTTGGCTAGATGACCTCACTGAAATTTTTCAAAAGAATGTTTAAAGTAATAAGTATTAAAAAAAATTGGTAATAGAAAATACCGGCATTTTTTTTGCACTAAACTGTCTATAGTGTATCATTGCTTGCCATGAAACAGATACTACATTTTCCCTTCACTATTATCTCTTTCCAATGGAAAACAAAGTCTTTTTTTTTTTGTTTAATCAACTGTATGCAAAATTTTTGTGAAAGGCTAAAGAATGTTAAGGGAATCTAGTCACATATCACCTAAATATGAATTGACTTCCGCTCAAGAAACAAATTCACAAGGATGCATGCTCTAGTCAGCATTATGGCATACAACTACATGGCACAGTGTTGCATTGTTGGCTCTGTGCTTTTTTAAAAATATTGTGACTTTACCTATTCCAGATTCTTAAACACAGAGCAAGGACACACGTTTAGTCCTTGCCAGTGGTTATCAATACACAGGTGAAAGGAGTAACTTCCCACAATTCCATGAGCACTGTTCCTCTTCTTTACACAACTGTCTCACTTCTATCCTTACCTAAAGAATGTTCCCCACTTATTGGAATACTCAATGCTCTGGTTGACACCACACCTCAGCACACTTTCACGAGGATGTCTATCCTGTTTACAGGTGTGATGCATATTCTTAGAGTGGTTTATTTGATGTTCTCCAGCTATTTCAAACACACAGATCATGTGATGAAATGCGTTCAGCTATCTTTGAGTAGTCACAGATGGTGAAGTAAGGACTACCGGGCAGCAGTTCTTATCACTATAAGTTACACATAACTGTAACCATCAGGTAAACCATTCCCTGGATAAATTTCTCTCCACTTCACTGCAAAAAGTTTATAAGGAGGCCCAAACTTGATCTTCTAATATATTAAGAAAAAAACCAAACCAAACGAACAAAAAAAAAAAAAGAGATTGATTGGTTACTCTTTGGGTTGTATCGGGCTGAGCTCTTATACTGTGCAGCCGCATTAGAGGGACTTGGGCTGCTGTCAGAGAGTTTAAATAAATCTTTTTATTTAGCTTTATTCTATGCATTATATATGAGATTGGAAAAGCTATATAGAATTATTTTGTGATTGATACCACTCATAAGCGAGGTTTTTTCACTGTTTATCACATCATTTTCCAGAATATTGATTATCGTTTCTCCTGTATCAATATATTATCTTTTCCACACTCTTTTCTCTGTTCTCATCACTACTAGGCAAAAAGTACTCATTTATACAATTAGTGTATCCATCTTCAGTTCCAGCACTTCTACTCCAGGTTCAGACAGCTATTTTTGGAGACAAAATACTATATGAAGACACACATCATTCATTCTTCCTTTATATGATAACTTCTTTTATGTTCAGATTTAGGCACCTTAATGCATACTAGATGGTGACTGAGGATTTTACTCTATTTAACCAATAGGCTATATGTATACTTAGTTCTATGACAAGGCTTGTATTTCACATTTATTTTTGTGGACATTATCCTATTTTCTGCTATGGAAGTTGCAATATTTAATTTGTTCTTTCACTAAAAATTATGATCTAACTTGTTGTTTCAAATTGCTTAAACAAAATTTCATTGCTCTCTGAATTTGCATAAATGAAAACTTGTTATTAAAGATTTTTGTTTTTTAACAAAACAGGAAATTCAACTGATTTGTCAGAGTAGAAGGAAAGAAAGGAATTAATATTAACTGAAATTTGTAGCTAAGAAAGTGTTTAATAAATTGTATTTTATTCAAGTGAAACTACTCTTAGGTTTAGACAAATGTGTTATTTAAGTGTAGATCTTTAAGTTTTTTGGGTTTGGTTGGTTAATTTTCGCCTGTTTTCTCTAGGGAAAAAAAATTTGTAATCCACAAGTGCAACCCATTTACTTGTTCTATGTATGATCCATGTTTTGGACTTCACAGTTCCTGAAAACATTTTCAAACTAATTTTAATTAACTAGTTTTAAAATCAGCTTACGAGTTCTTTTGACTAACTAATGGCTTAAATTTCATGTAAAATTTCCTCTGATAACATTATGCTACTGTCTGTTACAGATAAAATTAGGGGTGAAATAGTCCCAAGAACAGAAGCACACCAGACAGTGACATAACCTTTAATATTTTTCTCTCACAGTTGGATTGACATAGTGGGTAGCTAGTAATTTCTATTCTACAAAGAAACACATATACACATATGCATACACACATGCAGTCTGAACAGAACCTGCTCATGTTAGCCAGGGCATCTGGTCCAGGTAGAACTGATATTGTGGTCTCCAGGAAACAGTATACTGGCTCCAGCTGGTCAAAATATGGTCTGGTCTCTGGCCTTTACATGGCTGATTTCCTCCTCAAAGTCATCTCTTAGCATTGTGAAAGCCATCCATGGATATATTTCCCAACAAGAAGCTATTGTTTTCACTTTTTACCACTTTCCAACTTGGACATTCAGCATAAATGGACAATGGCCTTTTTGGCCATGTAACCACAAGCCAGTGTCTCTTACTTTCTTGATATCTAAAGCCAACTAGTAGTCAATAGTCTAAACTGTATTATCAATTTTTCACTTTCCTACCCTCAGGGTGTTACAGGGAAATAAATTAAAAGCTTCCCTCTTATTTTTTTTCTTTCCCAGACATATCTAAATCATTAGAGTTCATTAGATGAAGTCTAGAGCCTTTGGAAATATTCCTCCCTAGAAAGCATTATCTTGTTTTGTTTGTTTGTTAGTAAATGCCAGAATCTTTTAATGAGTTAGGGCCGGACAGATGGATTAAAGATCTCATTTGTTTGAGCACGCTTTCAGGTAAGCTTCACCATATGACAATTTTTAAATATAACCAAACACTGAGAATTTTTTTTTTTATGTTTATGACCTATTTATCATATTTTTATATACCAGCAGCTGTGTTCAATTTTTAAAATTATATAGTACAGTTTAATGTATCTTTTAAAATTTTGCTAATTAATAAATATCTGTGAATCTGCACTTAGCATTTCACAGAGAATTAAATTCACTTCATTGGATTAGATTATTTATGAACTCAATTTACTTGAGTTTCAGTAAGCTACCAGTGTACATTATTATAGCCAGAATAAGTAGCCACAGAAATATTTATTTGTACCCAAAAGTAAAAATGACAATCTTCCTTTTTTTTTTTTTTTTTTTTTTTTTTTTTTTTTTTTTTTTTTTTTTTTTTTTTTTTTTTTTTTTTTTTTTTTTTTTTTTTTTTTTTTTTTTTTTTTTTTTTTTTTTTTATGATTAGGAAGCTCTATTTTCCATTTAGTCTTCAAAGCAACCTTATAAATTAGGTCATGTTTTGTGCTTTATTTCAGAACACCATTCTTGAAAAAAAAAAAAGCAACTAGGTTTAAAATATTTCTTTTCAGTTCAGAAGAAATATTATGCAGTATTTTTAGTTTCATTTCACTAGGTTCCAAACTCTGTGTCATTCATTCTTGTTTTCAATATTCCCACATTAATTTATTTTCATCAGATTCTGCCTTACTTGGCTTTTTTTTTTCTTTTTACTTTTGTACATCTTTGCTATTGTTGCAAATAAATCAAAACACAAATGCATGAAGTCAAGTAAGACACAATGGATCTCTATTCCATGTTTACAAAATAATATCCTAATATTCGTACTGTGTTTATTTTCTTTCAGTTTTTCTACCTGTTAATTTTAGCAATATTCACAAAAGATTTTGACACACAAGAAAATGAATTTTAAGATTTATGATAGTTAATATATGTAAATATTACAGAAGGCATATATTGTAGTCAGGGTCCATCGTTTAAGATTATTTATTTGAAGTTTTGATATAACTTTCGTATAATTTGACTGTTTCTCAGTTATGTAATTTCATCCTTTGTATTTCTCAAGTGACTGTTCTAATTTTCCCTGTTCTTTGGGGTTTTTTTCTATTTCCCGATATGTTTCATGATTCTTCCAGTTAATAAGTACCTTCTATTTTGGATTGGGATATCATATCTTGAAAGAACCCTATGAGTGTCAATATAGAAGCTACAGTAGAAGCTCATGTAGTACAGCTGCCCCTGAAGGTATAGTTCCAATTAAAAACATCCATGGCCAAAACTACTTGTTACCTATTTTTGTATTCTATTGAACTGAAGAGTAACTATTGCAATGAAACGATAATCCCAGAAGCCTAAAATTTGTAATCACTAGGAATTAATACACATTTTCCTTTAGCTAGACAACTTTTATAAAGTTGACCTGTTGTGAGTCTATTTCCGTTCATTATCTGACAGGGTATATTTAGTTTTAATAGCAGCAAACTCTACAGATGTAAATAAAAAGTAATATTCAAATTAAATACAGCTTTTGCTAGGAAAATCTACCTTAAAATGATTCTTTTTCCTTATTATTCACTTTAACCTTGTTGATTTTCCCATTCTTCCTGATCTTCTTATCCTTCCTTGAAGGAAAGGTAGTCAGCCAATTTGGGGCCAGCCTCAACTATTCACAAATTCACCTTCTGGTTTTCTTCCACTTAAGAATTGAGTGTCTTGGGGCATATTTAATAAAGGACAAAATCAGAAAGAGACAGTGCTGACTCTGTGCCAGTCCAACACATTACTCAGTCATTAGAGTACTCTTAAATCTTACTTTAATACTTTGACAAAATGAATGAATTTGATGATACATTCCCTGCCTCCTGATGTGAGTCACATACAGTCTTTCCTCTTGGTGCTATTTACTTGGCATTTAGTGACCTGAACATAAAGCAGTATTACACCATGGCAATAACAGTAGCTTATTTTGATTCTTCTTCACACTTGATTCAAAACAGAAACCTAAAATCAGTTCCTGTAATTTTTAAGAGAAAACTGGTGCCAAACTCTGATTTAACTGCATACTGTGTGTCTAAATCAACAAAATTCAAAATGTGAAAGGTTATTTCATGAAGAATAAAGCATAGATAGAACATATATAGAGGAGTCCACCATTGTTTACTGTAGCAAGGCTTATCCTCAGTGAAGTGTTTGGTATTGTCTCCCGTGACATCTTCATAGGTAAGCTGGCAGAACACAAGTTAGATAAATGCATGGTGAGGTGGATTGAAAAATGGCTGAATGGCCTGGGCCCAGAGGATTGTGATCAGTGGTAATCCAGCTGGAGTCAAGTCATCAGTTTTGTACTCTGCTTAGCACTGGTAAGGCCACAGCTAGAATGTTTTTTAAGCATTTCCTCCAATCAATAATTTCCCAGTTTTGAATTACAATTTTCATATTTCTTAATAGAACACAGTACTTTGCCTGTGTCTTAATGGGACTTGATGGATTATTGATTATTGATCAATAATGATTATTGATCATTACTGATTTTAAATCATTCTTCCAGTTTAGTCAAGATGGCTTAAATTCTAGTTTTGTCCTAAGAAATTGCAATAACTTACAACTATGAGTTGGACATAAATTTTATATGCACCGTTTTAATTGTATTATCTGAATAATAAATGCAATTATTTAATTGAACCTATTAGATGTACTGGACTCCATATGGAATGTTCTGCTAATTTTCCTGGAAGCACTGTTAACTACTCTTTTAAATAGAGGTTTTTAACGAGCTGTACAGTACTGCTGTGCCACTTCATTTTCCAAGTCTAATTAGGAAGTTGCCATGAAAAACAAAATGCCAAACAAACCAAGTAAGTTAAATCTTTCCTTTTCCTCCTATCCAATGAACCAGAAATTGTTTCGAAGTAAGGTTTAGAATTGTTTGGCTTGATTTGTTCTTGACAAATATATCAGTATATAACACTAAACCCACCTAAACTTGTATAAGGATCTTACAGTGAAAACAGCCATGTAAGCAGAAAACAGGTGGATGATCTATGGTTTATGATACTTGTGAGTTAAATATAGTAAAGGAGATAACAGATGCACTCAGACAGACCAGGGAATACTCAGAAACCGTAAGACAATATTGGTCAGTGAGAGAAGGAATGATCTAAACTGCCCAAATTTGTAATGCATTTAGTGGAAAAGCTCTGTGGTTCCTCTGTGCCCCTAAATGATATTATTTAGATTTCTGCTTCCTATCCTGCTCAAAAATATGGGGAGAATTTTGAATCACTGACATTTTCTAGTGGTTTAATATAAACAGCTTTTGGGATATAACCTTAGTAGACAGCTATGCATCACAGAGCAGCTACTTCACTCCCTCCTGATGGGACTGAGGAGAGAATCAGAAGAATAAAAGTGAGAAAGGAAGCAGCTCAAGACAAAGACAGTTTAATAGGTAAGGCAAAAGCTGTACACATAAACAGAGCAAAGCAAGGAATTCATTCACCACTTCCCATGGACATTCAGCCATCTCCAGGAAAGCCAGGCTCCTCCACATATAACAGTATTACTTGAGAAGACAAATGCTACTATTCAAAATGCCACCCTCTTCCTTCCTCCTTTGCCGGCTTTTATTGCTGAGTATGATGTCATATGGTATGGAATATCTCTTTGGTCACTTGGGGTCAGCTGTCCCATCTATGTACCCTCCCAACTTCTTGTCCACCTCCAGCCTCCTTGTTGCTGGGAAATTGGGAGAAGCAGAAAATTCTAAGCATTGCACCATACGAGCTACTCTGAAGAGAACTAACTCTATCCCAGCTGAAACCAGTAGAGTATTATCCATTAACCTCCAAACTATGTGCAGAAGTTGTAGTCAAATTATTTCTTGTCTTTTCCTTCTCAGTTTTACATATAATTCTTACTTTCCTTAAAAGGTAAATTGCATTTAAAACCTTATAGATTCTATAATATTTTCAAATATAGTAGGTTCCAAACCTTGTCTCCAGAATCCTGAGCAAGACATCTAGTTTTTTGGCTCACATAAGACTGGAATCCACCTTCATATGGATTTGAATGAAGCTGGAATATTTCACTCATAGTCCAAACTGATCCTATTTTTCAGCTTCTTTAGGGACTTCTTCTCTTTCATAATTAAGATCATTGAATACTGAGCACATTTAGTACTGAAAGCACTTTAAAGGTGGAATTGGATATTTTAAAACTGTATTGTTTTCTATTTCTGCTCATCAGACAAATATGAAGGAAAGCAAAGGAAGGAAAGCACATGAAGAGCTAATGCAGACAAATGGCAGTGAGAGTTTACCCCATTAAAACATGGTAGAACTGGGAAAGACTTTTAAATTCTATAATTTTGTTCTCCCATATTTTGCTTTAGAACAGATATTTCTATGTCAGTTCTTTATTAGTTGAAATGAGTCCAGAGGAGGGCCACGAAGATGATCAGATGACTGGAGCATTTCTCCTGTGAAGACAGGCTGATGGGGGATGTTTATTCTGGAGAAAAGAAGACTTCAAGAAGATCTTTTAGTGACCTTCCAGTACTTAAGAGGAGCAACAAGAAGGATGGGGATGTACTTTTTACAAGGTCTTTTATTGATAGGACAAGGGGTAGTGCTTTTAAAATGAAAGATTCAAATTAGATATTAGGAAGAAGTTATTCACCATGAGAGGGGTGAGGCAGTGGAACATGTTGCCCAGAGAAGCTGTGGATGCCCCATCTCTGGAAGCATTCAAGGACAGGTTGGATGTGTCTCTGAGCAACCTGGTCTAGTGGAAGTTACCTACAACCATGGCTAGTAAGTAACTGTCTTGATGAGAGTAAATACTTGCTCATATTGATCTATATAACAGTTTCATGAAGAAGGCCATTTTCTATATGTTGCACTGATGATGTCAAGCCTTCTTAAAACAAACAGAATGAAAGAAAAATGATGAATTATAATTACTTTTGAAATACTAAAATATTTTGCTAAGCTATGTCTAGAATATCAAAGGCCTAGAAGTGAAACTCTGAGGATAAATGGCCCTATTTGGCTTGCATCCATTCCATTAAGAAATAACTCTAAAGCAGATTTGTTCTGGAGAGTTAGTTGGAGATTTCCTGAAGCCAGTCAAAGACTGAGGAAACAGCTGTGGCTAAGTAGGTGGATGAGTTCTTGAACTCACCCCTTGAGCCTCTGCTAATGAGCAGAACTGATGCATCATTTTATGCAGTAAAAATATAAATAATGAGAATATTAACCTGGAAAAAATGTAAAATGTCTTCTAATGTAGTGAACTTGTCCTTTTTTTTCCTTTTTTAATGTTTAATATTATATTTAATAAAACTGAAAAAAAAGAGTTCATACTCTTGATTTTTCCTCCTTTTTTTTTTTTTTTTTTTTTTTTTTAAGAAAGGATCTCTAAAGATCATTTGTGATACTTCTTCTTGAACACCATTTACTGCCCTGTCTAGTTCCCTTGGTATCCCTTTCAGCAAACGCCATGAGGAACTTTTTCAGAATGGGGACTATAGTTACTGAATACCTCTGCCTGTTTCTCAGAAAGGAACAAAAAGTACTATCTATCAATACAAAATATTCCTTCTCCCTTCTAAAACTTAAAAAAAAAAAATTATATTTTTATATACCTGTAAGTATTCAATACAGATGAGGCCAGTGTATAACCCTGTGTTTACACTACACAGCATACCCACGGTTTGTCCTGAAGTAAGTTTATAACTTACTGCAATAAGTTTATAACTTCCACTTTTACATTTCTGTTAGACTTTGGTAGTTTATGAAGGGAAAAGAGACAGACATCAAAAGCAAACAGCAGCAAAAAAGTTCCTTTAGTATAGTGCTTTCCCATGCTCTAATTTTACTAAATAAAATAGTACTCTAAAACTCTGTTAAGATAAAACCTTCTTACAGCTGTGCATCATATACACTTTGTAATGTTAACATTAGAAAATATTCATAAGACACCTCATTGTTCATTTAGTTCCATATACAAGATTAAATGTCAGAAACAGATGGTATTTCACAACATTGTAAGTTAGGAGTATATGGAAGGTTACAACCATATTTATTTATTTATTTATTCATTTGTTTGTTTGTTTAATTACAGTGAATCTTATTAAAACCTATCTAAACAGTGCAGGAAATATCATCTCTTCTCTGGACTTCAAAGCCTATCAAACTGACTTCTATGTATTTTTATTCCTAGTGTCTAATACATACCACATAGTGGCTACATTGTTGCTGTAGGGAATCTCACAAAAAAGCCTGACATGTCCAAAATGCCTAGATGAAAAGTATCAGAGACATAATATTCATGTAAATGTTTTGAAATCTGCAGTATTAAAGAAGGTGGGGTGAATTTTTTTTTCCCACTTAACTGATATTTAATGGATATGCTACACTGTAGGGTCATCTGGAATCTTAATCGTGATTATTCTCATTTTTAAGTAGGAAAATGTTTAAATATCTGTGTTAGAAACTTTTGTGGTCCCTAGGGTTGCAGTATCTATAAATGTCCCAGTTAAAAAAGGATTGATCTTTTCTGTAACATGTTCCATATGAAAATATTATTTTCTGCATAGTCTGCTTCAGGTCAGTTGAAGGATCATTAAGCTGGACAGGGGATTTTTAAAATAGTATGTTGACCCTGGAAAATAGTGCAGTGTGATAGGAGATGACTGGTAGTCTATCCTCTTTTCAAAGGGTTTTTATCTGACACTAGCTTGATCCAAATAAAAGAGTCACTGGAGACCATTCAGTTTAGTCCTA
The DNA here is from genome assembly GCF_003031625.1 of Empidonax traillii. NCBI lineage: Eukaryota > Metazoa > Chordata > Aves > Passeriformes > Tyrannidae > Empidonax > Empidonax traillii. The sequence continues at coordinate 396,388 of NW_020955929.1, forward strand.
GCTCATTTTCAACTGAAAGGAATGCAGTTTGCAAGCTCCAAGATTAGTCTGCAGTGAAAAGCAAAGGACAGAAGCACAGTTAAGAGAAAATGAGATTTGCTTCAGAAACTGTGCTCTGATCCAAACTAAAAGAAAATGATGCAAAATTCTAAATATATATATATATACACACACATATATATATATACACACACATATATATATACATATATATAAATACTCCCTAGTGGAGGAAGGAAATGAGTTGTCTTAATGTTCTCAGGCCTTCAACAAGATGCTTAGAGATAGCCAACGAAATGCAATAGATGAACCCACCCAAAATCCATTTTTTTTTTCTTAGTTTAACCATCGTGGTTATGGTGTTAGAGATCATCCTTCCATTAAATTTTCAACAGAATTATTTAAATGCATAGTAATTATTTCTTTTCAGACTATATTTTCAGGAATAGGGAGTGGACTTGATAAGTCTTTTTCAGATTGGAACCTGTTTCATGAGAGAGTCTTCTCTCCAGGTTCACTCTTCACCATTCACCTTTAAATTTCTTTAATGTGTATGTAAGACTATACATTTCATCAGATCTGGAAAAGAACAATAAAGGAAATTCTAATGATAACCTAAATGTTGTGTTTATCTAGGAAAACAGCCTGAAGTTTGGTTGCTGCTTATTTTATTTAGCTGTTTTACAATATGGTATATCAATTATGTAGATCTTGCTTAGCACTGGTAGCTAAATTTGCTGAAGCCTTAGATGGTGAATATTCACCTGTATGTGTTAGCATTTACCTAGCTAAGTAAAGGAAGGCCCTAAGCCTCCTTCTTTGAGATAAGGATGCTACAATCATCAGCATAAGCTGCAGCCTTGGAGATAAAAAAATAAATAGCCCATCTAGAGAAGCTGAAAGGATCCAATGAAGAATGGGAGGACCCCTGACCCTAATATTACTATTTGTCTGATTTCTTCTGTGAGTGGTGGGGAACTTAGATTGAAAGGATATAATTACTGATGGATTTCTTTGTTGGTCCCTCAAGAGGGTACCTCTTGGGAGGCACACAGCTCAAGCTGTAATGCAAGCAATAAATAAAAAGTACTTTCATAGAGGAATCTATCTTTCAGCTTATTGATTCAGTGGAAATCTAGAGTCAAACCCTCCTGTGGTGGCTGGCATGTATAATTTCCATAATATAAAGCTGGTCTTATGTAAGACAAAAATATCACAGTCCTGGAACTGGACTATCTCAACCCTTCCTTTCTTCTTCTCTATTTCAGCTGAATTTTTTATTTTAGTTTCTTGCTTATTCTGCTCTTTTTTTTCTCTGTTCCCTCCCCCCACATTTTTTGCCTAGCGGTACACTGCACCCCTCACCCAAAACTAGGCAGGAAGCACATATATTTATATAGTCTATTTATTATGAATGGCACAGTTCATTTGATTTACAGTAAGTGTAATTGCAACCTCTAATTTACAGACTTTATAGGTTGTCAGAACAGACAGGTGAGACTCCTACATACCACTGAGTTTCAGCAACTTAAGTTATGAACTTAAGGAGAAATCTGAATAATTATCATGGAGTAGCAAACCTTATAATTACCAGGGAGATCCTCAGCATTCTTACAGACAGTCAGATAGATTTTCTCTCCCCATGTTATGCAACATCCATTTTCATATTTCTTTGATACCACTAATCTGAGTTTGGTAATAGATTGATATTTTTACTTGCTATCACTTGAATGAGTCTATGTAAATTTAGCTGAAACTTAATTATTAAGTTTAAAAAATCCTGCAATGCACGTATGATGGACTGAAATGTCAATAATGTCTTAAAACATTGTCAAAATCACAGAAAGACTTTTTGTCAAACTGCAAAGGAAGCAACAGTCTGTTTGTGGCCACCGAAGCACCCACCTCCTCTCAGTGCCTCTGATTGGAGTTTGGACTATGACTAAGTACTTGAGATAAGACTATTGTCTAACAATCTCAAATCTGAGGAGAAGTAAACAAGGCTCAGGAAAGAAGAATGTATCTATGTTAAGAATCAGCCCTAGCTAGGCTCAGGGGTTGGTGGGGGAGAACAGTTCTGGATGTGTGAGGGTGAAATCTCTCCACACCTAACCAAAGGATTTTTGTATTACTAATCTCCTGCCCCCCTTCTGGGAAGACCACATACACAGTGGACACTCATGTGAGAGGCAGCTGAGAAAGGGTCATAAACCACCAAAGATCCCCAAAGCGCCCCTCTAATTCATTCCTGAGGCCTTCTGCCACCAAAGGACTTCATGTGATCCAAGTGAGACAAGAGACTGCAAAGCTTTCCCCCACCAAGGGGAGGTGCCAGACATGTCATGAATGTGTATTAATCTATTGGACTATTACATTTCTATCTCATATTTACCATTAAATAAAACCTATACTATTGACTTCGGCATTTGGTCTCATTTGTACCTTAATTCTCCCTCTCTCCTCCCCTCCTCTCCCCTCCCATCCCCTCCCTTCTCCTCCTTTCTCCTCCCTTCTCCTCCCCTTTGCTCCCCTCCCCGCCCCTCTCCTCTCCTCCCCTGTCCTGTCCTGTTCTGTTGTCATGGTTTTGTTTTTTCTGGGAAACTAATCCCAAATTTTTCCCTTCCACCTGCAGATGGTGTGAAAGGGATGTTGAATAGACAGGTTGGCTGTGGCTTGGGCCATTAACTAACACAGAAGAAGTGGCTGGTAAAAGCACATTCCAAGTTGATGGCCCTAAAGATCTTATCTTCCGAGAGAGGTGAAGAATTCTTTTTTTACTTTTTTTTCCCCTCCTCTTGGGGAAACGGAGGAGGAGTTTGTTGCTGCTGGAGCTGGGAATAGGTCCAGGTGGCAGGAGCTTGGAGGTAGTTTTGCTTTCAGCCTGGCTACCAGGTGGGAATTTGGCTTGTATTTTCATGGGCGAGGAACTGTTGAGGATACCTCTCCCCCTCCATTTTTTTTCTGCAGCAGTTCTTTTGCACATCAAAGGAGAGAGGAACTTACACCATAGGACTCAGCCAGCAGGATAGAGTTCGTTCCTATTGAGAAGGACCTTTTTTTTTTTTTTTTTTTTTTTTTTTTTTTTTTTTTTTTTTTTTTTTTTTTTTTTTTTTTTTTTTTTTTCTCCTTTCTCCTTTTTTTTCCAGTGAGGGAGAGGGAAGACCTCCATTTTTGGCTTCTCCTGCACGCCTGGGCCCCCCCACCCCACCTGGCAACTACCAGTGATCCAACAGCGCCCCTGCTGACTGTGGTTAGAATTGCACCAAAGGGAGCAAACTGAACTTTTTACTTTTTTGTTTGTTTGCTTGTTTTGAAGGGAATTATTTTTGGGTATAGGATTATTGTTTCGCTGTTTTATTTTGCATTCTTTTGTTGTTCTGCCAATACACATATATCTTTTAATAAAGGGCTGTTATTTTTTCCTTTTTCCTCATTTTTCTCAATTGGAGCCTTTTAATTTTGGATTTACAATTGCTTATAGGAAGTAGTTTGGGTCTTCTTCATAACTCATCCTCAGCAAAACACTTGTATCTCATTTAAACCGAGACATCTGTCCTCCCCATCCTGTCCTCTCTTCTTTTTTAGATTTCACCTACTGATTTCAGACCATTTCTCTGTATTACTAACACAATTTTAAATTCTAAAACTACCCTTCAGAGTGCTTGCACTCCCTGCTGCTTCATGTCATTTGGAAATTTTTAAGCACACTCTACAATTCTATCCAAACCACAGATGAAAATACCGGACAGAACAAGTTCTAGCATAGGTCCCCATGAATTCCCACTAGAAGGGCAATCTGATAGCCTATCTGCACTTCAAATAAAGTTATTCTGTTGATTATATATTCACTTTTTTTGTTATTTCATCTTCATTATCAGTGATTTTTTATGAAAACCACATTTGGAAGTAAAGTTCCAGTAGTCAAAGTGGATCTGTTTATTATTTCTTTTATGAGCTCTGCCAGGTTTTCTATGCAATGACTAAATTAAATTAGTTTGACACAGTCAATACTTGACAGATCCCTACTTGATGACTCTTGACAAATCTATTTTTATCCTCTCTGTATATTTTTATCATATTTAGATATTTAACTGAATGTTCATGGACTTTTTCATATTTTCTGCAGTGTTGAAGCTAAAGTAATCCATTAATAACTACTTATTGACTCCTCTTTTTCTCACTTTTATATATAGATCTACTGCTTTTCCTAAACCTGTTACAAGAGAAGAGCTGAAAAATCATCATTGGTGGTTAAGAGATTATTTTAGTTAGGTTTTTACATGCCAGGAATTCACCAGGGTATATTGGAATCTAATCTATGTAGTAATTTTTTCCTGCCTTATTCTGTTCTATGCTACTATCCTACTGGTCAGTCATAACTCAACTACTACGTTTGGGAGATCAGAACATAGTAGTTGATTCATGGACTTTTTCTATATCACTTTTTTTTTTTTTTTTCAATTAATTGAGGTACTTGTCCATTTTATCTTCTTCTTACTTACATTATTCTATTCACTTTTTTTCCCATACACGTTGTAGTTCATCTTTCAAACACCAAACTTTATTTTTATGTGCTTGTTTGATACTTTAAATTGATTTATTTACAGTAACCCTATTTTCATTTTTTTATGACTACTTTTTATATTCAGGCTATTAATAAAAGAGTTTGTGGCATAAAAAAGTTTTTTACCACAGTTCCGAACTTAATTTACCACTGAGAAAAAATTTACTCTGTTCTCTTTTGAGACATCCTTAGCTCTTCTTTTATTTGGGTGTAAGCCAAGGAATAAGGTATTGATGTGTAAGTTTGCAAGAAAAATTAGTTACTACATAGCCACTGTGCATCTCTATTACCATGGCTGTCCTTGATAATTATCAAGCAAAGCCACAAAGTGTTCAGAGAACAAAAAAAAAAAATAGGAAACTTACCATAAGGGATGATGATAGCAATTCAAAAACCAAGAAGGAGCTGACATATCAAAAAATTTAAATTTATATTTATTTAGTGATATGTTTTTTATAATTCTTTATATTCAGAATGATTTCTCAGGTGACCTTTTTAAATACTGCAGTGAGAATTTCACATAATTCAGCTCTTTCCTTCTCCAGTGACCTTTTTAAAAATATTGCAGTGAGAATTTAGAATCATTCATCTATTTTGTATTTCACTCTTAAAACCTCATGTCACACAGAGGTAACTCATATATATAATTTTTTTTATTTATTTTCTCTGCCATACACTTATACACCTATCCCAGTTTATTGATATTTCTACAAGGCAAAACCTGTTCTGAAACAAATTTTAAGGGCATATGTAGTGGTAACTTTATTGGTTTTGGCTAATATTTCTAAGTCAGCAAATGGTTGTTGGGTTTTACAACCAGGTTTTCTATTATTCTGAAGAGCATAGATGTATTATGATTTAGGTCATTTATCATATCTATGACTTTTAATTATTTTTAGGCTTTGAATTCAGGAGATTTTTATCATCTCTCTGCATCATGACATTCAACTCTCAAAGAGAGGGATGTGGAACCATCTTAAAAATGCCCTGTTTTAGTCTAAAATTCACACTGTCAACTGAATAAGTCTCCAGACTCACACAGACTGTGGTGATCAGAGCACCATTGACTCTGAAAGGGAACTTCAGCACCTCGTTCATGTCTGAACTGTAGAAAACTGGCATTTGGATGTATAGATCTGAAGCTGAATCAGTTTCTCTTTGTTGCTGCCTTGGAAAGTAGCATATTTTTTTTGACATGATTACAATATCATTTTCTGGGACTCCTAATGCCATGAATGAATAAGATAATAAGTTGACACAGGAGCATTTTCATTTCCTACATAATTAAATGAATCATAACAGTCTAGTCATATTCTAATTTCATTTGGTTTTGAAACTCTCACTACAGAATAGATTCTTCTGTTCAGTCTTTTGCATGCGTGAGTAATTTCTAGGTAAAGCAGTTAGACATCTATCTTTTGCTTCTTTCTTTCTTACCCTTACTCACCTCAGAAATATGTCTTATACTTTCTAGGTGTCCTAATTTTATGCAGGTTGGGTATTTTTGCTTGTGTGGGTGTAATTATATACCTACAATAAAGTGCCAGTTAATAACTGATATAACTTTATAACAATTCTCCTGTGATCCTAATTAGTCTTTAAGGCTTTACAAAGGAAGAGACTTTGTTCTCTTCTGTGTTCCTTCAGCACAAAGAGAAGAATTACAGTACGGTGGGACTGAACTTGGTGTTTTCTCTTTCCACCATCTGTTTTTCAGTCCTTATCAGTAACAGAAAAGTGAAATGCATCCTATTTACTAAGTTACGCTCCTTACAGCTCAGACAGGGAACTACAGAACAGTCTACTACAGAACTTTTTCTCCAAAAATCAAAATATCTCCAGCTTTCTGGCTGTTAGTATGTATGTATATGCATATTATAATTGTTTTAAAAGACCTAACCCAAACAACATACAAGAAAAAAAATCATCAAATCTCAGAAATCCACCCTTTTCTTCATGAAGATCTGTCTATTCTAGGCTCTAAATGAGTTTGTTCAGTATTAAAAGTGAATGGTTAAGATATGAGAAATGTTAGCTGTCTTTTGTTTGTGATCATTCATTCTTAGGTGTATATAAGATATCAATTCTGGAAGGCCAAATGTTTTTCTTCATATTTATTATTCTTACTCAGATTTAAGGTGCAAGAGGGGAAACTAAACACTTGTGAAAGAAAAAGCATTTTTGTGCACCTCCGTCATGTCCTACTCAAGAATAATTTTTTGCATTTTTCTCTTAACATTTAGCATGAAATTTCTCAGAAATTATTAATCAATCCTACCCTCACACCACTATTAATACATAGCATGCTGTTTGAGCATGTGATTCAGCTAGACAACACGTAGACTTTAAAAAGTCCAAGCAGAGTTAGGAAGAGAGTAAAAAAAGACAAGGAAATAAAAATTCTTAGAAATTCTTATATTCATTTATGTGGACATATATAAATTACAAATATCTAGATTATTTTATACAGGTCTTTTTTCCATCCTGATTTGATAGCTAAAGATTATTAAAAAGCCTCAAAAGTAAAGAAACCCCACCCCATAACAAAAAACTCCGTAATCCTATTTTTTATTTTCTTCAGGTTAGAAATTATTTTTGAATTAAGCAAAAATTGTAAATGACCAGAAATAAAAATCATTGCGTGAGTTGTTTTGACAAGACAAATACAGAACATAGTGCAATAAGCCACTTCATAGCAAATGGAAAAGGTCGTAGAGTTGCTAACAACAAAAAGATTAAGTAAGTGCTCTTCAACTATGATAGTTCTAATTGATCTAAAAAAAAAAAAACAAACCTAGGTTTATTTTTTTAAGAATTAGCAAAATAATAAATCCAGAATAAAGACACTTTTCAGAAAAGCCAATAAATTGTAAAATAAAAATGCGGTGTTTGTTTTAAATGTGGCTTGAGTTGGAAAGAGGTTGGAAATAAAGCTTTTTCCTATGATTTAAACATTAGAGTAAGTTATGTGTACTTTTCTCTTGATGTATTCACAGATTAGTAGCTTAAGAATTCTAACAAAAGTTGATGTTGAAACACGTCTAAGTTCAAGTATATTTGTGGAAAAAGAAAAATGCAATTATCATATAGAATCAAAAAAGACAAAAACTACATTCTTAAAAATTTCTGCATAAAAATAAATTATATTTTATGTAATGTTTTAATCAAATTATTTATTCATATAATTAACTATATATATTCTTATAATTTTGATTTCATTTTAAGTTGATCATTACAATAATCTGTAACATATATTTTTGTCCTAGATCATGTAAAAATAACCATTTTTAAGGGAATAGAGGTATTTTTAGTCCTCTTCAAAATAATTTTTTTATTAAAAAATAGATAATTATTTAGATACTTTGGTCAAGATCCAGCTTCCTGTCTCATCCAGATAAGTATGTCTACTCCCTTCAGAAAAAATTACTCTAAAGTAAACCAATTAGGCTTTAACCCAAAAAAGTTGCAAATTTAAACATTTTTAAATTAATTATTAAGAAAATTTTGTCAGGTTTTTTTTTTTTTTTTGCTTTTGACTGTGCTTTTTTTCATTTGTCCCATTAAATGAGAACAACTGTTTATTTTTATATTATTATACATAGATTTCTCTTAGGCTGTGAACTAATGTGGGCATATCAAAGCTACTAGGACTCCTCCAGTATGCAAAACATTTTAAGCATAGTACTAAACTTATTAGTTTCTATGGAAACAGTTACTGTTTTATAAAAGATGACAGACTGTATTTACAGAAACACCAGAAATGAACACAGAATAGTATGAACTTGACAGATTCAGAAAGGATAGTCTTGTCAGAAAGATGCTGGACCATACTTTTATATCAGAAAGAATGCAAATCCCTGTCATGTTAGATGAGTTGATAGACAAAGAAGGCTGAAAGAATAACAGAAGATGTAGAACAATTCAAGCTTAGAGATTTGTAGTGATGGCTGTAAGGTTAACATTTCACAAAACTGAAGTAGCCGTTCACTTCCTTGATAAACTGAAGAAAGTGAATTCTCATACTAGTTCATGGGATGTTACACTGACAGTGGCAGTCCTGTGTCTAATAAGTACATTTCTGCAGTCAGGATAGTATTGAAAAAAATGAGATCTCTTGCCTAAAGATTCTTGCCTAATTCATTTGCTCATTTGCACCTATCTTCCCTTTAGAAACATTCAACACTTTTATATAGTTTCATGATTGGAGCACTGGAAAAATGGAGAGCAAGGCTCCAGGTTCTCCCCCTGATAAAACCCCAGGAATAGTTTTCAGGAAAATCCCCTCAGAATGAAAGAGTTGTTGTTCTGAAACATCAAACAGAGACAGATTCAGACATCAGGGGTTATTGTGCTCTAGTAAATATTTTAAACATTAAGCTATTATTGTGAAAGTGTATACTACCATTCATTCCACTTCTTGTTAAGGAAAATTTCTATACCTACAGGGAAATTCCTCCTCAATTGTTTATTTGAAATTCAATTATATCAGTGTGATTGGATGTGCATATTGTATTGAGTGTCATTAGAGAGTGTAGATGAGCTAGGTATCTTCCTGTTTAAAACAGTGTGAGATTTGTAGTGAAGATAATTCTAAGTCTCCTAAAATGGTAGTGATTTTCAACTTAAGTTCCAGCATCATCATAAGCAAAGTACATTTCTGCCAAAAAACCCTATTTACAGACACAAAAGCTCATAGACAGTTTAGAACATTTTTAATTTTTCATAAGTACTCATTCTAAACACTATTTCCCCTGTAGATGAAAAAGACTGCCTATGTGCATGAAATTGAATTTGTTCCAATGGTCACAGGTATTTTGAGAAATAATTTATGTAACAGAGAGAGTGATCAGTTTATCTAAACTAAAATCTATTCAAAATTAATAAAATAATATTTTCAAGTGTTTTATTATTTTCTGGTTCAGTTCTGTTATTACTGTCATATAGTTATGCTTCTTAATTATATTGCATAGTTAATCTTATTAGCTAAATGCAAATACTGTTATAGTGCATTTTTAAAATCTCTGCCCTAACTACTCGTGTTATAAATAATTCTCTAAAACTTTTTTCCTGAGGTTTTTTTTTCCTAATCTCAATCTGAACTGAATTATTTATATATTGCTTAAAATACTCTCTTTTTTGTTTGTTATTTTTTGTTTGAAGCTGTATCCTTTCTGTATCTCAGTTATCTTGATGCAATATGTATAAATAAATAACAATGCAGAAATAAATAACAATGCAGAAATACACATTGAGAAAAATGGGCTATCAGCAATTCTTGACCACATCTCATTATTTTCTAACTTGTCATGGGAATAGCTGTGGTATTCACTGCAGTCTTCCCTACTGGTTTTATGCTACCAAGTTTTATTTTCAGGTCAAACAATCAAATCATTAGACAGTCACTCCTAATGTAGATTTCTTATGATAGTTAAAAATGTATAATAATTTCACAGTCCATGGGAATATTAGAATATATGATTATTTTAAGATAAATTTTCAAAAATGGGAGCCTAAAATGATATTAAAAGACCATTTTGAAATCTAAATATATGGGCTGTCTGTAAAGCACATAAATGCTTAACTACTGATTCCTATTCATATGGATCTGGATCCAATACCTGTGATTCCATTCCCACCTTAACATTACAAGAATACAGGTAAAGGGAACTTGCTCTTTAACCTGATATCTCTCTTTAGTTACTGTAGCATTTGAGCAGATGCTTTATGAACTAGATCTGTAAGTACATGTTTTCTGAGAATTTCCAATCTTTTTTTTTTCTTACTTTATTTTGTAGTTTAGTTTATCTTAGTTTCATTAATTTGGTATTGCATTAATTTTTGAACAAATTCCCTATCTGCCAGAAAAATGAAGGTAAAACAAGGGCAGACTGAAGAGCAGCTGTCAGTTATGACATGTAAAGGAGAACAGCAATTGCAACATAATTCAAGTACATTTATTCTTAGGGAAAAATCTTGGTCTCATTAGCCTTAGAAACTAAGGTGTAATTAATTGTAATTGCTTCATGGATCAATCCCACCTTCACGTTCTAGCAAGTAGAACATTCAGCAATTAAATGAAGCATAAGCCTTACTTCATGCCTTAACTGTGTGAATGTTTTTCCACAAGAATAGGATACAACACTTCAAATAACCATATGAAAAAGGAATTTTCTAGAAACAAATTGGAACAATAGTCAAAGACGAGATTAAAATAGGCAGAAAATATTTTCAGCATGGGGGGCAAGCTTTTTAGATTTTCTAAATGAGAAACAGTGATTCAAACATTTTTCTTCCCTTTACTATTTTTCTCTTACTCAGATAAGGAGGTTCTATTCAGGCATTTAGAGCTTTTGTGTCAGGGTCTGTTTTTCTCCAACTCAGTTTACAAATCGAAGAAATGGTAGAGAAACCTGAAATTTTCATAAGAAGGTGCATTTGTTTATGTAGTATTGCAGAAGTTGAAACTGAAGTACGCTAAATTCAAAATTCCTCAAACGAAATGGATTACAGCAGCCTCAAGCTCATTAGTCATTAGAAACTCGAAATCTCTGCATACTCTTCTCCTACAAACATTCTCCTGGGAAAAAAAAATGGCTCATCCTCAAAGTTCACTATAATTCAATATGAATAGACTATTTATCTAACATGTCAAATTCTATCAGCCTTCAGGATCTATCCTCTTCCTAAAGATGGCCTTCCTGATTTCTCCAAACCACCATGGTGCATTCCTTCTTCTTTTTATGTCTTTAGCTTATAATTTAAATTCTCCAGTCATTCCCAAATATTTCGTATTCCCTCTCTGTCCTTAAACTTCCTACAGTACATTCTTATACATCAGAATGCTTCTCTTAAAAGGAAGAAAACGTTATAGTGTTCTCATGGAGAAAAACTTCTATCTCTACAGATTAAAACTTCTTTTTTTCAAGTTTTCATCAAGTGCTGGTCTCTGGTTCAAACAACTACATTTCTTTCTCTGGCTGTAGACATGAGACAGAGGCTAAAAATCTGAATACTTTTTAAAGCATTGGATATTGCTGAAGGTAAGAAAGTCTTAAAAACTGGAAGTGAGAGTTTTATTCATAAACTGTGTGATTCATCAAATCTCACATCAGCTACACATATATGCTACAAATATATATATAGCTATGTATTTCTTTCCAGTCAATGGCTCTGTGTTTTAAATAAATCATATGAATACATTTATAAATATGTAGAACATATGAAAAATGTATAACAACTATGTTCAGTAAGGTGTGTTATTTTTTGTATAAAGAAAGATCACAAAAGTTATTTTGGTCTTGCAGGTAAAATTCTTTAAATTTCTTTTCCTATGGTTTTATGGTACTTGATGGTTTGCTTTCTTCTGTTATTATTTAAGTGTCATTGATGTTTAAATCATTCATGAACTTGTTATTTTGAGATGGTTTCTGTTCCTGGCCATTCCAAGGTGTTTGTTGTTTTTTTCTTGTTTGTCTGATATACTGTAGTGGTAGTCAAGTAAATAACCCCCTTATTTAAACAAAAATTTAGAAACTACAGGTTAACTTTGCATCATCCTGACACAAATATAATTGCCCAGAAACAACAACTGTATATAGCTTCTGTACACACAAGATGAAAAGAGTATTAAAGTTGAGAAATCAAGTGCTGAATGATTTAGAATGTCTATATTAAACTTTCCCAGGTAATTTAATACAGATTCCCTTTAAAATTATTTATTGCTTATTCTTTGAACAGTGCTGCTACAGTACTGTTCTACTGCAATGTTATCATAATATTTTTAGGTGTTTCTTGAGCACTTTCTTCACAAGAAAATTAATGTAGAACTTTAGGAACATGAAGTGTTTTTGAGATATGAATCCCACCTTCACAGTAATAGCTACCTACGCAATAATTTGCTTTAAACACAAAAGTATTCCATCACTCAATATCCTTGTGTTTATGCGCTCCTCAGACAATAAGTCAATGCACCCAATACTCCTGGTTCTTAGGCTGTAAGTCAAGGGCAATTTTGGGTTTGCTATTTGGAAAGAAAATGGTAATCCAGTGTTGAGATTTGTTTTGGAATAGGGCACTTAGAATTAGGTGCCTCTGCACATACTACATGCATGAAAAAGTTTACATGTAAACTAAGTCTATAAATTCTTAT
>NW_020955929.1:409669-412983 GCF_003031625.1 Empidonax traillii
CCCAATACTCCTGGTTCTTAGGCTGTAAGTCAAGGGCAATTTTGGGTTTGCTATTTGGAAAGAAAATGGTAATCCAGTGTTGAGATTTGTTTTGGAATAGGGCACTTAGAATTAGGTGCCTCTGCACATACTACATGCATGAAAAAGTTTACATGTAAACTAAGTCTATAAATTCTTATTGTAGTCATTGTAGATTTAGTAAATAGAGTTATCGGACCAGAAAAGTATTTTAATCTAAATGTTTAAGGCCTGACTCAGTTGTTTCTATGTAAGATGAAGTTTGAAATACCCTTTTGTAGCTTACCTCACTATCAGCTGATGCTTCAGGAGCCCGACAATTTTCTAAGCATCTTTGTCTTATCTGCCAGATCAGCAGAGATTTTTCAGATACTTCAGGGCAGTTCAAAATGTCAATACCTATTCAAGCAGTTAAATCCTTCCCCTAATAGCTATTAGCCTGATCAGTCTGTAAATATTTTCTACTACATTGATCCACAACTCAACTGCAGAGTAGGCTGTAAAATTTTCAATCCTCATTTCAGAAAAGTGGTTATGACAGACACATCCAAGATCATTTTGTGTTTCCTACGTATTAATAACTTATCTCACTTTATGTAATAGGTTGGCTATACAGAATCCCAGAATCTAGCAATCTCAAATCACTAAGGAGCCTATTATGGGGATCTATAAAACAGTTGCAAATTCTATTTCACAGAATGTGGGTTTTGATTTAGGCAATTCATGTCAATGTTTTAGATATCTGTTGAGGCATTCCTTCTTAATTAGCTGTTTTGTATTGTTGATGGAATAGAGATAATTATATTGATTTTGGGGGCCAGGGGGCTTCTGCTCAACTTAGGTACCAATGCATGTACATAGAAATTCCTACATAATCCATTAATATCATAGATATTTATATATTTATATATATAGACACATATATATTCTTGTCTGAATATGCAGAAACCTAGGTACTACTTTCAGAAGGAATAATTCCCAAAGTACTCACTTAAGGATCACTAAGGAACTTCACTTTACTTGAATCTCTGATGTTTCACAAAGCTTAAGTTGTACTTAATATACACCTTTTATTAATGTCAGAATATCTTCAAGTCTAGAGATGTAGTCTTAAGGAATTAAAGATATAAATTTCAAGTTTGAACCTTTCAGATCAAAATTTTAAAACACAGCTGGCACATTCAATACTTCTTGAATTATGTTTTAAGAATCAAATTATAGAAAAGAATTACTAAAATTTCTAAAATGAGAAAACATGCTTTCCACAAAGCTGCAAAAAGTATTCGAATTCCTCACCAGCACTAGTGCTATGATGTTATTGTAAATATTGAGCACCTCATAACTAGCATAAAGATAAAAATTATCCTTTTACTCTCTTTTTAGATGATGTAAACTTAGTATGTAAGATTTTGTAAATGGTTTAAAATAAGGAAATGTTATGCACATTCTAATAAAAATGGTTTATAAGATGTAATAGAAAAAATACATATTTTATTCATATAATAATTCTTTCTAATTAAAGAAGAGTATATATCTTTATATCTGTTTGGAAAAATAAATATTCAATGAAATTATATAGGTTTAAAGAATGCATCAGTTCTATTTATTATACATAATCTCTATATAACTATTCAGTTTCTGTTGTTTGGTTTTTTTGTTTGTTTGGTTGGTTGGTTGGTTGGTTTTGTTTTGTTTTTCCTTTTGAACTTTCTGCTATTTTATGAACAGGAAACATCTTTTTATAAGATATGATCAAAAAGGGTCAAATTGGGCATTGCCCATGATTAGCCTATCATACAGAAGAGAAAAACATGCAGCTAACTTAAAAATAGAAAAACATGCTCAAAACATTCACTTAAGTAAAAGTTAAGACAGAAGGATATACTGCTGGCATTGTTACCTCCAGATAATGATAGAAATAACAGCTTTCATGAACAGTTGTCATGAGCAGATGACTGTAAGAAAATGGTTCTGTCAGTTCTTGCTATACAAATAAAACACTGCCAGCAAATTATCTGCCACTGTGGCATCAGTAGCAGTAATCTCATGCTACAAACCTCTCAATTGTTAGTGGCCTACTCTTTTAATGTTAATATTTTCTTAAGAAATCCACTTCACAGAATCACAGAGTCATGGAATGGATCAAGTTGGAAGTTTTGAATTACCTCAGGACCCCCACCAGCAGGAAGCCCAGGGTGAAGAAGGACCAATAGGGTGCCCCTGGGTCAACAGGTGGTGACTATGGTGACTACCTTCTGCTTGATCTCTATCTCTCTCTCCCAATCCTCTTTTCTATTTCTTTCTATCTGTCTATCCCATATACATTGCTAATAAAATCTATATTATTGTCTTTGAATTATGGTCTCATTTGCAACTTAATTTGGGCAGAGGCATCTCTCACTAATCAGTTTTTGACAGGGAGCAGTGGGTTACATCTGGTCCAACCTCCCTGCTCAAGCAGGATTATTCTAGAGCACAATGCAGAGGATTGTGTCCAGACTGTTTTTGAATAGCTCCAGTCAGGGAGACTCCACAGCTTCTGGGCAATCTCCTCCAATGCGGAGTCACATGCACAGTAAAGAAGTTCTTCCTCATATTTAAGTGGAACTTCCTGTGTATAAGGAAGTTGCCTGTTGCCTCTTGTCTTCTGCTTGCCAAAACCAAGAAGAGCTGCCCGGGCCCAGAGAGTGCTGGTGAACGGGGCTGCATCCAGTTGGCGGCCGGTCACCAATGGTGTCCCCCAGGGATCAGTGCTGGGCCCAGTCCTGTTTAACATCTTTATCGATGATTTAGATGAGGGGATTGAGTCCATCATCAGCAAATTTGCAGATGACACCAAGTTGGGAGGGAGTGTCGACCTGCCGGAAGGCAGGAGGGCTCTGCAGAGGGACCTGGATAGGCTGGAGAGTTGGGCTGATTCCAACAGGATGAAATTCAACAAGGTCAAGTGCTGGGTCTTGTACTTTGGCCACAACAACCCCCTGCAGCGCTACAGGCTGGGCACAGAGTGGCTGGAGAGCAGCCAGGCAGAAAGGGACCTGGGGGTGCTGATCGACAGGAGGCTGAACATGAGCCAGCAGTGTGCCCAGGTGGCCAAGAAGGCCAAAGGCATCCTGGCCTGCATCAAGAACAGTGTGGCCAGCAGGAGCAGGGAAGTGATCCTTCCCCTGTACTCTGCATTGGTGAGGCCACACCTTGAGTATTGTGTTCAGCTCTGGGCCCCTCAGTTCAGGAAGGACATTGAGGTGCTGGAGCGGGTCCAGAGAAGAGCAACGAGGCTGGTGAAGGGACTTGAG
>NW_020955929.1:413241-418637 GCF_003031625.1 Empidonax traillii
GCAGGGAAGTGATCCTTCCCCTGTACTCTGCATTGGTGAGGCCACACCTTGAGTATTGTGTTCAGCTCTGGGCCCCTCAGTTCAGGAAGGACATTGAGGTGCTGGAGCGGGTCCAGAGAAGAGCAACGAGGCTGGTGAAGGGACTTGAGCACAAGTCCTATGAGGAGAGGCTGAGGGAGCTGGGGTTGTTTAGTCTGGAGAAGAGAAGGCTTAGAGGTGACCTCATCACTCTCTACCTGAAAGGAAGTTGTAGCCAAGTGGGGGTTGGTCTCTTCTCCCAGGCAATCAGCAATAGGACAAGAGAGCATGGGCTTAAACTCTGCCAGGGGAGGTTTAGGTTGGATATTAGAAAGAAGTTCTTTACAGAGAGAGTGATCAGGCATTGGAATGGCCTACCCAGAGAGATGGTGGATTCACAGTCCCTGGAGAATTTTAAGATGAGGCTGGATGTGGCACTGAATGTCATGATCTAGTAATCACAGTGGGGTTGGATCAAGGGTTGGACTTGATGATCTCGGAGGTCTCTTCCAACCCAGTTAATTCTATGATTCTATGATTCTCTTGATACCCTCCCTTCAGATATTTATATATGATCAGGTCCCCTGATGTCTCTTCTCAAGGTTGAACAGACCCAGCTCCCTCAGCCTTTCCTCATAAGAGAGATGCTCCAGTCCCTTGCTCAGCTTTGATGCCCTCTGCTGGACCTGCTGGAGCTCCAAGTCTCTCTCGGGCTGAGGAGCTCAGAACTAGGCACAGCACTCCAGAGGTGGTCTCAGTAGGACTGAATAGAGGGGCAGGATCACCTCCCTTGACCCTCTGGCAATGCTTTTCCTAATGCACCTGTGAACACCATTGGCCACAATAGCCCACTGTTGGTCATGGACAGCTTGTTTTCCATCAGGACTCCCAGGTCCTTCTCCACACAGCTGCTTTCCAGTAAGTCAGCCCCCAGCCTGTATTGTGCCTGGGGTTATTCCTCACGGGTGCAGGACCCTGCACTTGCCTCTGTTGAATATCAGATGGATCCTCTTTGTTCATCTCTCCATCCTGTTGAGGTTCTTCTGAAGGGCTGCTCAGCCCTCTGTGGTATCAGCCACTTCCCACAGCTTTGTGTCATCAGCAAACTTCCTGAGGAGGCACCTACATCTTCATCCAAGCCATTGATGGATAAGTAAATAATAATCGTGCCAGTATAGAGCCTTGAGGCACACCACCAGTGACAGGTCTCCAAGTAGACCCTGTGCCACTGATTGCAACTCTTTGGGATCTGCTGTTCAGCCAGTTCTCAATCCACTTCATCCAGTCCATACTTCATGAGTTTGCCTATGAGAATATTGTGAGAGACAGCGTCAAAAGCCTTACTAAAGTTGAGATAGGCAACATCCACTGCTCTCTCTCCATCTATCCATCCATCCATCCATCCATCCATCCATCCATCCATCCATCCATCCATCCATCCAGTTGTTTTGATTGTAGAAGGTAATCAAGTTGGTGAAGTATGATTTCCCTTTAGTGAGTCCATGCTTGCTTCTGATCACCTTCTCATTATCTCTGTTGACAGGGATTCCTTCCAGAATGAGGCGCTCCACCAGCCTTCCAGGGATTGAGACGAGGCTTACTGGCCCTAGGTCCTCCTTCTTGCACTTTTTGAAGACTGGGATGATATTTGCTTTTTTCCAGTCCTCAGGTACCTCGCCTGATCACCATGACCTTTCAAAGACAACTGTGAGCAGTCTGTCTATCGTGTCTGCCAGATCTCTCACCATGCATGGATGTTTCCTGTCAGGGTCCATAGATTTGTGGATGTCTGGGTTTTCTCTAAACCAATCCTTCTTCACCAGGGGAAATTCTTCTTTCCAAGATTCCTTTACCCTGGTCTCCTGGGTCAGACATCCCTGAGGGTTAATCTTGTCAGTGAAGACTGAAGAAAAGGTGTTCAGTAACTGCCTTTTTTTGTGCCCTGTTACCAGGGTCGCCTCTCCATTTAATAATGGGCCCACACTATGCTTAGTTTTCCTTTTGTTACTGATGTACTTGAAGAAGCTCTTCTTGATGTCCTTGACATCCTTGGGCAGATTTAATTCCAGATGGGCCTTGCTCATTTCTACCTACTCTGACAACCTTTCTATATTCATTCCAAGTGGCCTTCTTCCATATCCTGTATATTTCCTGCTTACGCTGAGTAGTGACAGGAGTTCCTTGTTCATACATGTAGGTCTCTTGCACCCTTTGACTGATTTCCTGTTTATCAGGATGCAAGCTCAATCCTAAGGAACCTGTGTAACTACAAAATGTATTGGGATCCACAAATAACATAGCCATTATCTCGCATGCAGTTGCCTACAGGCAATTAACTGCATATAAAGAGATGAATATGTCAAAACTGTAATGCCTAATCATAGTAATGCATGATATTTATTATAGAAGTATCAGAAAATAACCATCTAAACGATTTATTTGAGTTATAACTATTCATATATTATATGTTGTGCATGTAAATATATACAATGCATTTAGGTACAGAACCTCTATGATATATGATATAGAAAAACATGCATTATATAAACTAAATTATATAAACATCCCTTAAAAATTCCATTATAAGTTTTAGCAATCCTAAATTAATGTGCCCCCTCGGTATCTCATGGCATGTCCATGTGGCATGGCAGCTGGGCCTCGCTGGCAGCAATGTTAGCATATGAACTATACCTAACCCTATCGGAGGAGGCAGTAACCTACTTACAAGAATAGAGCATCTTGACCTTAAACAACCTGTCAATCACTGTGAAGTTGCAAACAAGACAAAGAGCCCCTCAGAAAGGCAGATGGTGACAATGACAGTCAGTTTTAGGTTCTAGGTGACTCAGAAGAGATCTGTTAGGAACTGGATATTTTGTGTTGCACCCTTACCCTGATGGTGACTGGTATGACTCCAGAACAGTTATGAGGAGCAAGATCTAAGAGATTCCAGAAACGCCCAAGAGACAACCCAGGGATTCTTGGCCCAGTCCAAGGACTCTACACCCCACAGCTGAAATCATCTCATTGGTCCTCTTGATTATTCTTCTGAACCATGAAATCACCCTGTGGAACAGGGGAACTAAGTAATTCTTAAAAATTGCATATATCTGTGAGTGAAGTGTTTTGCTGCCAAGTCCATTTAGTCTCCACACTGTCAATTTTACTTACAACACTCCTATACCCCTTGAGGCCATAGTGTCCTTTTTTTTGTGTGGTCTCTCAGAGAATTTGTTTAGTTGCATCAACTTGACAGTTTTCGCATCAAGGACAATGATCTAATCCTCTTCTTTAATCATCTGAGAGAGAGGCCAATTGAAGGAGCTGGGTTTGCACGGATTGGGTTAATATGGTTTCTTAGCTGTCACTGTTCTCTTGGTCCTTTCAGGTCTTTGTGTTTATCCTGATTAACCTCAAACAGATGACTTAACAAAAACACATCCTTTGTAGGAAAAAGGAGTGCAGACAACAGAAATCTTCTTTGTTCTAAGCTTAAATGTTCCAAGTTTATTGTTAGATACTACAGTAGAGGGACCACTACTCAGGATTCTATCAGAATCACTGAAGTTTTTTTCAACAGTTTTTAAAAACCTCTCTTGGTAAACATTTAACTCTGCCTTTCACAAAAGCCATGCTTTATGTACTCGAAACAGTGGATACCTCCTCTTCCCTCCCACATATGGTTAAATATATTGCTGATTTCTTTGAGACAGGGTTCAAATCATAATGAACTCAATTCAATCCCCCAGTTAAGGATTTTAATCATAGAATCAGAGAATAGAAGCATAATAGGATACGCTGAAGTTGGAAGGGACACATCAGGATCATTGAGTCCAACTCCTGGCCCTACACAGAACACCCCAAGAGTCACACCATGTGCCCAGCCAACCTCTTGCTGAAGAACCTTTTTCTAACATCTAACCTAAACCTCCCCTGACCCATCTTCAGGTTTTTTCCTTGAGTCCTGTCACTGGTCACCACAGAGAAGAGATCAGTATCTGCCCCTCCTCTTCCCTTTACAAGGAAGCTGTAGCCTGCAATGAGGCCTCTCCTCAGTCTCCTCCAGGCTGAAAAGAACCAAGTGACCTTGGACATTGTTCATATGGCTTCCCCTCAAGACTCTTCACCATCCTCATGGCCCTCCTTTGAATGGTCTCTAATGGCTTAATGTCTTTTTTATATTGTAGTGCCTAAAGCTGCATACATTACATTCACATCTAATGGACAGTCCTATACTCCAGCAAGAAAATTCCTTATGTCAGGTACAGTGTCTTCCAACACCTTCTTTCTTTCATGGAGTCACATGGACTTTTTCCTGTGATCTCTTTGGATTAATTTAACATGATTCCTGTTACAAGTCTTCTTTGGTATTATTTATCATCACAGAATGTGCTAATCTTGGTACACCATGCTGTCTTCCAGAATGAAATGTATTTCATGAAGAGCAATTGTTTTTGTTTGATGTGGATTTCAATTAGCAATTGAAGGCATGGCAACCATGCATCATTTTACATGGACACATCTCCACAGCGTCTTGGGGTGAGGTATTGCTCTACCATGAAATAAAATGGTGGTGTCACTTCTCTGTAACTTGGTTCACTATACGGAATGTTAGGTTTCATGACTAAAAGCTAATCCAGTCAAACACAGAGACCTAGCTGGGATCAGATGAACAATGGCAGACCATGAAACCTAGGAATGGAACAGCTACTCCTAAAACCATCAAAGGACAGTGATTAGACCATTATCCCTAGTGTGAAACTCGCCAAAGGGTCAAGGAAAGAAAGTCTCTCTTTGAAATACCATGCAAACCAAATGGGATTACTATCTAAAGGGCTACAGGGTTTATTATAAATGCAGTGAGGAAAAGAATTATGGTACTGTATAAATCTGAAAATGGAATGTCTCAGGTAGGGGTAAAAGGCAGAGAAAAGGATTCATTAAGGTGGAAGACGGAAGAACAACCATAGGAAAACAGAAGGAAAATAGTTAAAATGAATGGGTTAACTGTAAGTAGGGTCTGATCAAACAGGTCTAAACTTACTTGACAGAGTCCTGTGTTTGATTGACACATTCTGTCCTTTTTTCTCACATACTTCAAACTTATTTTTTCTCTATGCGTATGTGAGCGTATATATGTGTATAACAGCTAGAAAATTTCAAGGTAAACTACTCACAGAGTAATACTGAATTGTAATGACCAACAGCTGGAGAAAGAGAGATCCTGCCTGCAAACAAGAAGTCCAGCTGTCCTGGAGGAAACCAGAGACTGGGGAAAAACCAAGTCTGGGGACCAGTGACAGGGTAGACAAAAATGTGTGTCACCACTAGAAAATTTGATATGGTGAGAGACAGTGACTGCACAAGGAGTCTATGGT
>NW_020955929.1:418947-444792 GCF_003031625.1 Empidonax traillii
ACCAACAGCTGGAGAAAGAGAGATCCTGCCTGCAAACAAGAAGTCCAGCTGTCCTGGAGGAAACCAGAGACTGGGGAAAAACCAAGTCTGGGGACCAGTGACAGGGTAGACAAAAATGTGTGTCACCACTAGAAAATTTGATATGGTGAGAGACAGTGACTGCACAAGGAGTCTATGGTCTGGCATAGGTATTGGACAGACTTGAAGTTTGTCTTAGTATTTGAGAGATCTATCAATGTGGGTGTGCCGGTGACTCAAGAAAATGAGGGTGATCAATCCTGATCAGCCTAAAAAGAAGCCCAACATTGGCTCCCCAGTGCATGCTTGCACACATCTTTTTATCAGGAACACATTCTCAGCTTCACCATCAACTGCACCTAGGAGTACAGAAACATATGCATCTGTTGTGCTGTGATACAGCAACCGTCTGTGCCTAAAAGTCCACACAATTTGACTTTATTTTCTACTGTGGTGAACTGGGAAGCAGAAATCCTCCGAGTCCTGAAGTCTTCCAGATTCAGCTACCCTTAATAAAACTTCTTTCTTGTCTGATGTGAATTCCTGCTTGTGATTCAAGGAACCACAGGTGCAGAGACCATTTTACATGGAGGAATCTCCACAGTGTCTCAGGGTGAGGTGTTCACTTAACATGAAGAGAAAGCTTTTGTCACTTCACTATAGGACTTGACATCCTACTCTGTCCTGTTGTGTTACCATCTGTCCAGTACAGTCAAGAGTTATAGATGCCAAAGCTCATTTGAGCCAAAGCTGGAAGAGCTTGTTTCATCTAAATACAGATTCTGTTAGTTTGGGGTTTTTAAAAAGATTCTTATTCAATAAAAGATAAAATGCTACTAGAAAGGTTTGAGGAGAGAAACAATGAAAATATATTATGACATAAAAAATAGTATTATTGAAATGTTTTTCTCGTTATTTCTAAATATTTTAGTAACTTACTTGTTGCATGTAATGTAAATTAATTCTTTTAAAATATTAGTTACTAAAAAGTTGAGTTTTGTGTTTAAATATTGAATCTGATTGATTAATACAATTTTTTTTTCCGTCAAGATTGGATTTTACAAATAATGTATTAAAAAAATCATAATGAGAATGGAGGAACTATCTTTATATTAAAAAAACCAAAACAAAACAAACAAAAAAAACCACAACAAAACCCAAACAGTAAAACTGTTTCTTTATCGATAAAACTAGACCCTAGACTTTAGTCTAGTAATACCACTGTACTGCATATCTGTAAGTGGGATTACCCTGGTTGGACATCAGGTACCCTCGAAAGCTGCTCTCTCACTTCCCTCCACAACTGGACAGGGGAAAGAAAATGTACTGAAGGGTTCATAGTAATGTATGAGATAAGAACCAGGAGACATCATTCACCAAACGCCATCACAGGCAAAACAGACTGAAATTGGGAATATTAATTGAATTTGAGTTGAATTTGAATACTAAGAAAATTAGAACAGGATAATAAGAGGCAAAATAAAATCTTAAAAACACCTTCCCTCCACTCCTCCCTCCTTCTCAGCTTTACCTCTTCCTCCTCCATGGCACATGGAAAATGAAAGTTACAGTCAGTTCATCACATGTTGTTCCTGACACTGCTCAGGGAGAGCAGTCCTTCCCCTGCTCCAGAGTGGGGTCCCTCTCTTGGGAGACAGTCCTCCATGAACTTCTCCAATGTGACTCTCTCCCACAACAGTTCTTCATGAACTGCTCCAGTGTGAGTCACTTTTCTATGGGGTGCAGTCCTTCAAGAAACAGCCTGTTACACTATGGGTCACCCACATAGTCACAGGTCCTACCAGGAAACTTGATACAGCATGGGCTCATCTCTTCATAGGTCTGTGGGTCCCTACCAGGCTTCCCATGGGTTCACGACCTTCTGATCTCTTCACTCTCATAATCAGCAGGTTCACATCCACCTGCTCCAGTGTGGGTCTCCTTCACAGGCTGTAAGTGCATCTCTGCATTTCTGTGGACCTCTGTGGGCTGCAAAGGGAAAACCTATTTTACCATGGTCTTCGTCACAGATTGCAGGGGAACCTCAGCTTTCATACCTGGAACACCTCTTCTCCCTCCTTCTGCTCTGATATGTCTATATTTGTTCATCTCACATATTCTCACTCTTCTCTAGATGCAATTCTGCAATTGCATCTGCCCAATAACTTTTTTTTTTCCTTCTTAAATATGTTATCACAGAGGTGTTACTATCATTCCTGATTGGTTCAGCCTTGGTCAGCTGCCCAGCATTGACTCTGCCACATATGGAGGAAGCTTCTAATAGCTTCTCACAGAAGCCACCCCTGTAGCCCTCCTCCTACCAAAACCCTGCCCATGTAAACACAATATAGTATCTTTTTCATTTAGGTAACTTCAGTGGAACATAGCAAAGAAAAAATATATTTAATTTTATTGTTTTATTTTATTACTTTTTATTTATTTTTATATAGTGTAGAATTTGTCATGATCAATGACTTAGAATGAATGAGATTTAAACAATACTGTATTACCCTGATTCTTCTAGGAACAGACGAGTGACAGTTATCACAGCCTAGATGACATGAAGCAATTTGGTTGTCAGTCCTAATCTTTAGGCCAATTAAGATGCACAAGGAAGAGAATTCAGTTCTCTGAAAGGAGCTCTTCTCTGGAGGAGTAGTCCTCGAGTTTACCTTTTTAAAATTTATTTATTCGTCTAGATTCCAAATGCATAGTGGATATGTTTTTATACATAAACTCTTATTTTCATTTGTTCATATTTTTATGCTGTCAATCTACCTAAATATCTGTGTTTACTGTGTAAATGATGCATTGAGTATACTCAGTTCAGGGTTTGCTTGTGAACAATGCAAATTTGTCTCTTCCCTGAAGCAGAATCTCCAGGGAGATAGAAGTCCACACAAAAGCAAGGATTCAGTTAAAAAAACTTCACTATAGAAAGTTTCAAATAACTCCACTTTAAGTGACTTAAAGTTCATAGAATAACAGAAAGGTTTGGTTTGGATGGAATCTTTTAAGATTCTGCAAGTTCAACCCTGCCTGCCATGGGTAGGGACACCTTTCACTGTTCAAAGTCCTGTCAAGCCTGACTTTGAACATTTCCAATGATGCAGCACCCACATCTTCTGTGGGCAATCTATTCTGTTGTCTTGCTCCCTCACATAATGAAATATCTTCCATACGAGAGGTGTTCCAACCCTCTGGTCTTTTTCATGGTCCTCCTCTTAACCTCTAATTAGACTTATTATATTAAATATTTTAAAACAGTTACTTATTTAACATATTGGTTATAAGTGAATACATGTGTCCTATTTCATATTTGATAAGGTCCAGTATCATAATGCATGACTATCTACTTGGGCAAATTACACTTAGCTTCAGGTTTTTCCAGTAACTCATATTCTAAGACTAGACTACTAATATTACCTGACTTATATATCTGTTTTTTTTCTTTTAGAAGCTAAAGGTTGAGATGGTGGGGGTTTCTTTTACCACAGTCTGAAATCGGGAGTCAGTTACTGTGCATGCCTGAAGCTGGGAAATACTGCAGTAGCGGAGCATGTGCCCTGATACCATCATCTGCCTCTATGATTTTTTCTTTTCATTGTAGGAATTTGCACAATATATTGTAATTCAAAAATCAGGCTCTGTTTCAACAAGTTCCAGGTGTAAAATGAATATTTCACACAGCTCTGCTCCTCAGCTCTGGTGTAAGAGATTGGGAAGCACAGTGTTATTTGCAATGAGAAGAAACTACAAAATAAAATGTTATTTGTATAAAAGCTGTTTCTGTACAGAAATTTAAAAAGGACCACCCCTTTCACAAAAACCTGTTATAAGATTTTAGGACTTGTAGATTTAATTTCTCTTTATGACACCTACAGTGAATACAGAGACATATTATAAAAGCAGAGCACTATGAAAGGGGCATTAAGAGCCAATAAGAAAAGCTGCATCACTAAGTGAATCACAAAATCCCTGAGATTTTTCTTTTGCTGAAGATGGTGGTATTTATATTTTACCATAAATTTTCCTATCGCTTTCCTGATTGGTGACAATTGAAAAGAGGCTGACATTTTCCCCAAAAGAGTTGTATATGGAAAACTGTATATGGAAAAGTACAATTATGTCTGAGTCACAAAATGAATTTAATCAGCTTAGGACTCTTCAGGTGCAACTACAGTTCAATAGGTAATTATTTTCTAAGGGACAAGAGTGTTTTGGGATAAGAGAAAAGGTATTGGTCATGACAAGTCTGTGTTACTTCACTAAAAGAAAAACAAAGAGTAGAGTACTTTTCGACAATTCTCAGAAACTTTTTGACTTCATAACCAACTTATATTTCAAATAAACTGAAGACATATACAATTTCATACTATGCATTTAGATATTTCTCAGGAAAAGAAAATAAGGATGGTTCCATTCAAAAGGGGTTTGTTAGTTGATGTTGTCTTTTCCTTGGAAATAGAGTACACTTTTGCTACCCTCCCTTACACATTCAGTGGCACAGCCTAAATAGTGGTAGGACAGGTCTCTCCCAGGGCGATGGGCCAGCCTTGGATGGTTTGAGCTGGTTGGAAGCAGCTGGTTGGGGGTGCCATGATCACATAACTGCCATTAGCTAAGGAAACACAACCAGCTGACCAGGGACAATGGCCTGACAGATCTCAGAGGTGGGGAGGAAAGCCCTTTCTGTCAAGGTAAAAGGGAGAAGTACACCTCCAAAGCCCCAAGAGGAGACAGAGGAAGAGGTGGATACTTTTGCCTTTGGCACTGTGCTCCTCCTGGGAGGACTGCAAGGCATCAAGTTGTTGTATCCCTCCCTTCCAACAGGTACATTAACCTGGGAAATCTGAAACTGTCAAGCTGTGCCCCTGAAGGACATTGGAAGGGCAACCACAACAGCAGAGTGAAAGAGAAAGGTAATGGGAAGGGGGTATTGCAGAAATATTTTAATTGTCTTAATGCGAATTTTCTGTATTGATTTTTATATGACTGTTACTGGCATTGAAACTGGTCTAATAATAGCTGCTGACAGTATTTTTGATTGGACTGTGAAAGCATTAATTATATTAACAATAAATCCTGGTTTTGTAAACACCATGCCTATAAAATGATTTTGAATAAAACGCCTTATACCCTATTTGTGGCTGTTGTTGTTCTTGGCACTCAAAGCCAAGGACATGTCAGAGCTGTAAAGAGATGATGACATTGTCCAGGCCTTGGACTGGAGGAAGGGCAAGTGCTGAGGCAAGGGTGGCCTCTCACCTACAGGAGGGGAGCTATGGTCCAACTGAGCACACAGTCACAAGGAGTAGGAATGGTGCGAGAACGTGGACAAGCAGCACAGCCCCAAGGAGGAGAACAGGTGACTGATGTGGTCTACCCAAAGATGCTGCAGGGGCAGGAACCTGAACCATATAGTGTAGGGAAGAAAGACAGTGAGAGGCAATAGTCAAAAGAAAAATACATGGAGACTGCTGAAGTCTGCTGGAAATGTATGGCATCTGGAAACACAGGGAAGTTCCTTCTTTGTCTCCAGAACTGCACTTACAAAAGGATAGTGTCCTGGCAACAGTTCAGACACTAGTCACAGTTGCCATCAGACCCACCTGAGCCTTGGTCAAGTACGGTACGCTAACTGGGAGAGACAAATGATGACTCCCAATCACAGGGGACAGACAGTCTTACTCATTTGCTGACCTGACTCTTTTAGGTCCCTTCTAACTTGAGATATTCTACGATTTTATGAATTTCAATGCTTATAGCCAAGCTATTAAAAATGCCTTCTCTAAATATTTTTGAAGGAAATATTTTTACTTTTTCTCATCTATATACCTGATCAAAAACTTTAAAGAATGAAAAAAAAAAAAAAAAAGAACAATTCATTGTAGAGTGGGTAACATCTTTTCATGACTGCTACAAATTTTTAGGGGTATCACAGAAACAAGAAGAAGAAAGAATGGTTACGGATGTGCCATTATTATCCAATAGACATTTTCCTTGTTGAGGATCACTATATGGAATTGATGGAGCTGCCATGAATATTAGGCTGTACAATTGCTCAGCTGTTATTCAATGGCTTGCAAGAAAGGCAATGAAAAGATTCCTAGACGTGTTAATCAGCTCTGATTTGTGGCCAATGTTTATTGCAGAGAGAGGTGGTTTTTCAAGACACATTCTTTTTAGTTGTCATCATTTTTCCTTTTCTCAGTATAACTATATGTAACAATGAAACAGCATGTGGACTCCTGCCATTTTTTAGGTATGTACATGAAGGAAACTACAAAGAACCATTTTTTTTCTGTAGCATTTCTTCTGCATGTTGCAATTCCAGTCTTTAGCATATTTCTTACTCTGTGTACACATTTCTTAAAAAGTGATCAAAATAACTGTTCAATTCCCATGTCTCTAAATGCATTAATCCTGATGGAATCTGAGTAATGAGGCCTTTTGGGGAGGTCTGGAACATAGCCCCAGCTTCCATCTCAAGAAGGGAAGTGTTGATCTGAGATTAAATCCATGGGCATTTATTGAGTGCTTGGATGTCATGGTGATAAACACCACTAAAAGTCTAAAACAAAAAGAACAATGACATGTAATAGTGAAAGGATTTGCAGGAAAATATAAATCTTGTTGACTCAGAAAAGAATATTGAAAAATGGCCAAATAACATTTGTTGAAAGAAAGCATCTTCAGGAAACTCTGTAGAGTAGACAGTTGTTGAATAAAAGAAACACTAGTGACATTTTATAGTCTGTATTATGTAGAACTGGCTCGAAAACAATGCTAATATGAACATTAAATACAACCAGAAAGCTACTTATATACAGAAAAAAAAAGCAGGCTAAACCAGGAAAAGAATGGAAAGAAAGAGTAAGAAAGTCCAAGTGTTATCTTGGTGTGTTTTCATATATTTATGACATAATTACTTTGGAAAGAAAATCTCACAAAATAGTAACATTCTTTTGTCTATCTCAATTTAATGAGGTAAATCATAGAATCATATGATCATTAAGGTTGGAAGAGTCCTCTGAGTTCGAGTCCAACCATTAGCCTAGCACTGCCAGGTTTACCACTAACCCATGTCCCTATGCACCATGTCTACACGTTTATTTGAACACTTCCAGGGATGATAAATCCACCACTTCCCTGGACAGACTGTTCCAATGCTAGGCCACACTTCTGGTGAAGAAACTTTTCCTAATATTCAATCTGACCCTCCTCTGGCACAAGAGATCTTATCCTATCTTGTGTTACCTGGAAGAAGAGATCCACTCCCACCTTGCTGCAACCTCCTTTCAGGTAGTTGTAGAGAATGATAATTGTAATTAAAAAAATAAAAATAAATAAATAAATAAATAAATAAATAAAAAAAAAAAGGAAAGATTGCATTTTAGCATAAGTGTAATATGGCTTAATTTATTTTTCAAATTAACTAGATTTTAGATTGATTTTGAGATGGTTGACCTTTTCATATCAAGAAGTATACAATATATTATGAAATAATATAGACTCTCTGTGAACCTCTAATTTAAAGACCTTCAGTAAGAAAACAATATTTGGATTTCAGTGCTCACTTCAGAGGTTTTAAAAATGCCTCACTGCATATAATGAAGGAAATACCTTTAACCAACTTTCCTCTTAATATCTAGTTATAACCTTGAAAAGAATATTTTGTGAAGAATGAAAAAAAGCAAAATGACCAAAAAGTCATATAACAGTTAAAACTGTGTGCTGCAAGGTGACCTCATATCTAGATAGGCAGGAAGATACTTACATATGTGGTAACTTGAAGAAAACCCTATAGTGAAGAAGAAACTGTTGCTTCAGGGGAGATGTATTAGTTAGTTTACAGAAGTGCTACATCCCCACTTTTGGTTCTGTTTGTTCTTGCATCTTCTGGAAAGCAGAATCCCTGGTGTACTGCCTTTATTTTTGTCAACAACAAATACATGTTAATATACATATTTTAATGCTTGTATGATATATTAGCTGTACATTAAAAATATTCCTGATTGTACAAAGCATTGGAGAGGACATGTTTTCCATTACCTTTGCTCAAAATAGCTCATTCAAACAGCAGTGAGTAAATAAGAATGTTATTTACAGAGAATATTATATACAGAGAATAATATATCTTCAGGTAAACACTTTTTCTTCTGAGGGAAAATAAGTAATTTCACAAATACTGTTCAGCATTGGCTTAGATCTGCTCTCACTGAAATACCCCTGTACTGATATGTCCTTATTAGCATGACCAGGAAAAAAAGTCATCTTTATTTCTATAAACATGGCTTGCAAAGACCATTAGATTGTTACTGTTCCTGTAAGTTCTGAACAGCAACAAACAAAAGACAACTGATGAGTTCCAGAAAAGTAAGCATTTTGGGTTTTTTTTTAACATCAGTACTGTGGGATAAAGTCTCAGGATATTTGGATAGATTTTTTTAATTTTTTTTTTTTAAACCTAGGCATAATGTAACCAGGGTGCTCCCAAAGATTTTGCATAATATTAAGTAATTGTGCAAGCTTTTTCAGTCCCTAGTGCTTGAGCATTTAACTGAGTACTTTCTTTTTATTCTTTTTCTTTTGTGTATAGTGTGATTTTCTTGTGAGCAACTAGTTTCTCTTTTTATTTTTCTCTCCGTTTTACAGTATAAAGCTCACTCTAGGAGCATCAGCTAAGGTGCCCAGCTTGTAGAATTTCTTCTTCTCCCATCTCTGGGGTACTTATCAGGTACTAATCAGATACTAATCAGGTACTTACGTTCCTGTTTCCCCAACGGACTATATAAAAACTGAAACAAAAACCTCAATTTGCCAGGAAAACCTGGTGATCGTTTTGGTCAACCCCCCTGCTCAAAGCAGAATAAACTAGAACATATTGCTCACATCCATGTGCTGTTAGGTTTTGAATAGTAACAAGGACAGACGCTACAGACTTCTTGGACAACATGTTCCAGTGTTTGACAACCTCTGCAACAAAAAACTGTTTTTCTTCTGTTAACTAACAGGCTTGTTTTGTTTTTTTTAAATTTAAATCCAAAATCCATTTTTGTTCAGTGAGTCTTTCATTTTAAAGAACGGGAGGGGTCTTTTCGTCTTGAATTGTTTGGAAGAAAGTTAGAAAAGAGAAGAATCATAGAATCATATAATGATTTGGGTTGGAATGGACCTTAAAGATCATCTAGTGCCTAGCCCCTTGCCATAAGCAGGGTCACCTTCTACTAGAGTTCCAACCCCACCTGGCATGAGCTGGAATGCCACCCACTATAACAGGTT
This sequence comes from Empidonax traillii, assembly GCF_003031625.1. Classification (NCBI taxonomy): domain Eukaryota; kingdom Metazoa; phylum Chordata; class Aves; order Passeriformes; family Tyrannidae; genus Empidonax; species Empidonax traillii. The sequence goes on from NW_020955929.1 coordinate 428,251, forward strand.
GCTCAGGGCCCCATTCAGCCTGGCCTTGAACACTTCCAGGGATGGGGCATCCTCAGCTTCTCTGAGCAACTTGTTCCACCTGACTACCCTCTGAGTAAAGAATTTCTTCCTTTCATCTAGCCTAAATCGCTCATTGTCCTGTATCTGCCCACATAAAAAGTCACTCTCCCACTTTTTTATAAACCACCTTTAAGTAGTGGAAGGACACAAAGAGTCCTTCCTAGAGTCTTCTCTTCTCCATGCTGGACAAACCCAGCTCTCTCAGCCTGTCTTCATAGAAGAGGTGCTCCAGCCCACTGATCATCTTCATGGCTCTCCTCTGGATTCACTCCAGCAGGTGCATGACTTTCTTGGGCTGAGGACTCTAGAGATGCAGTACTTTGGGTGGGTTCTCCAGAGTAGAGCAGAGGGGGAGAATCACATTTCTCAACCTGCTGGACACTTTTGATGCTTTCTAGGCTGTGGGCACACACTGATGGGCAATGTACAGCTTTTCACTCACAAGAGCCCCCAAGTTCTTATCTTCAGGGCTGCTCTCGGTCAGTTGTTCTCCCAGTCTGTATTTATGTGTGAGATTGCCCCAACCAAATAAGTTATTCTCTCTCTTCAGCTTCTTGTCCTTCCCTTCACCTGAGATTTAAGATTGGAAAAATGTTTACAGCATCCTCAGGTTAAAGGTTTCTCTGAATAGGGATTTTACGTGCTTGAAGGCTTTCTGGAATCAGGGCCTAAAAAGAAGAGAATACTTAGGTGTCTTTTCTCTTGCCCTTCAGTGGCGTTTTCAGTGAGAATCCTAAGTCACAATATTAATTAATGGAGAACGAATGCCTGTTTCTTGGACCAAGGGAATGGCTTCAGTAATAGGCAGTTCTAGTAGATTGCCACATTTTCTAGAGATTAGGCACTAGAGTGAAATGCAACATCAAGTCTTTATTTATGAATTGTACATGTGCTTATATGTGAAATGAAAGAACCAGCCATTTAAAAAACCCCAAACCAACCAAAGAAAAAACACCAACAAGAAACCTCTCAGCTTTTGAAATTAACTTCATACTGTTAAACATACTCCTAAAATACTGATATAAATAACAATAAATCAATAACCTTTAGTCCTGAGAAAATGACTTTATTCCATCAGGCCTTGTAGCACTGCACAAGTAATGGAAAGGCTTTTAGTCAACTCAAAGTTCACTTCAATAAATGGGAGGTCATCCAGAATCTCTTCCCTGCTGGTCCTTGGTTTCTATTAGAATAATGTAACTTCTCCATCTCAGTTGCTGGCTAATGGATCTCTAAACCTTTAGAATGTAACCTTGACAAAATATATCAACTTGCAAGTAAATTTTGTTTCATCTGATATTATCAAATATGAAATAAATGGATGCAAATTTTTTTGTCCTGTCTTCTAGTTTTAAAGCAGGTTTTTCCCGGTCTAAAAAGATGAAAAGTATTTTATATACAGGGTTATTTCAATGACATATGAGACTGCAAAAATGCTATGCAATCCCTTGTGTGGGAATGCACTGTAATATTTTAAATAACACAATTTAAGTCTTAGAGCTTCTGTTAGTCCTAAGAGAAGAAGGGCTTCTATAGTTGAAAACTTCTCAAGTATCTAATCTGGGAGTTTCTCAAAAAGACACACAAACTTTTTTCATTCTTCAAAAATAAGAATAGTAAAAAAAATTATTTGTATTGTTGGAATGAAATTTAAAATACTTTACATGGTGAATCTGCCATCCTTATCTTCAATGAATAGAACATTATCTCAGGGGAATGCAATTGGTCTCAACCCTTCTATAGTCTGCTATAATGACTTGGATTGGTTTTGTCTATTATAGTACTATAATAGAAAACGAGCTAAGAGTGTGGTTGCTGTAATACCACTATTGAGTAGATGGAAGGAAGTAAGTATTACTTATCTGAACTATCCTCTACAACTTGCCATCTTCCATCATGAAATATAGTCACAATATAAACGCCTCATTTATGAGCCTAAAATTAGGTGGACTAAATTCAGATCAAAGTAGTTCACTACCTTCTGCAATCACTGTAGCAAAATGTTACCATAACGTTCATTAGAAATAAAAAGAAAAGGGAAAAAAGAGAGAAAAGAAAAAGGAGTATGCCAACAAGCTTTTAGTAAGTAAAATTCACTGCATCTGAAGGAGAAATTTAACATAAAACAGGGTAGTTGATAATAGCAAGATATTTTCACTATTTTATCTATGAAGAAAGTCATAACTAGCTGATTTAATCTTACACATAAATTTCCAATAGGAAAAATGTAAGGAGAAAAAGACAAGTACAAATTAAATATCAATTCTTTTAGTTTTTGTTCTCCAGAGACAGATATTGTGTTGATTTTTCATGAAAATGTGACTTATTAGATTTCATAAGTTTTAGCAAATGTAAGATAACTTTTTACATGTTGGTAGAAGCAGAAAAAAGAAAAAAAAAAGTCATATTCTTTAATTCAAAAGACATTGTTAAAGAATATGGTATGTGAGTGCTTTATTAGGTACCCATCTTCAGTAAGCAAAAATGAATTAAGACTGGAACATGTTACATGGACATGCTATTATGTATTTTCACTTGAAAGGATTTAAGAGTAGTTTTGCAGTGACAATGTTATAAATATCCATTTTGTCAAAATAGGAGAACTGAGAAGTGGTAATGGGAACACAGCATATGTCTTTCTGTTCCTTTTCCAGTAGATTAGTTTCCTGCAACAGTATATTGCAGCAGTATCTGTTTTTTCTTAAAACCAGAGGGATGCAACTGAACTAATCCTTATACAGCTAATACCTTATTTCAGCACTTACCTTACCTAGAATACTGATTTGTTACTAATATGTATATGCTTGTGTCTTTTCTCTTGCATTCATATTGCATAGACTTTTGTCTCATAATTTTGAAATAACATATGTTTTCCATATAAATAATCATTGGGCACTACTAGTTATTGTTTTAATAATAAATATTTTAAGGAATTGCCTAATGATCTGGTATTTTTAGAACAACTAGGTTTAAAAGAAATACTGCAGTATGAAATCATAGTGTACCTAAAAAATGCTCCCTCTGAGGGTTTATAGCAGGTCAAGCTTCTACTCTGTTCCATAATGGAATGAGATCATTTCACAGTTTACACTGAAGAAAATGGTCATGGCTACTACAAGTTCATCATAAAATGCAAGTCCACACTATAAATTCAGCTTGTTCTTTGAATTATGGCAAAATACTCTGATATGAATCAAAAATATGAAGCCTACAAAGAAAATAAAAGCCTAAGTTTGCGAAATGAGTGGGACTAGACTAATTAATGATCTCAGACTAACTTCTGAAGATAGTGGCTTGAGTGAGTTCAGATAAAAAAGCTAGTTTGCTTAGGTTAATTCTAAGTTATATTTATCTACTAGAGATGTTGGGTGGTTGAGTTTTTGGAGGGGGATTTTTTCTGTTTGTTTAGGGGGGTTGTGGGTTTTTTTTTGTTTGGTTGGTTGGTTTTGTTAGATTTTTTTTTACTGAATAAAATAATGGTTTTTTGCACTCCTTGGGAAATTTCCTACCCCTAGCAATAGTGAGAAAATAATGTTTATTGGGAAATACTAAAATGTATATTAGGTGATACCTGCCACACAAGGAGAACTATGCTGCTCAATAAAAATAGGTTGATCAATAAAAGGTTTATCTTTCCTTATGTTCTGCTTCTGTAAGAGTTTTGCTCATAAGATTGCCCTTTTTGTTTCAAATGGAGTGGCTGTTCAAGTCATATGCCGTTCAGATCCCCTAATGTTATGCTAATTAAATGCAAGGATGATAAAGAAAATTACCCATTAAATATCTTGAATTTGAAACACAAAATTTTCAAAAATACAGTGAATTATATCTATTCTATATCTTATAATTTTGGCATATATATGATGTTAGCAGTTGTCCCCAGCTGACTGTTAGCAGTTACATATAAACTGTTATCTATATATTACATATAAAACAGATTTCATAAAATTGAGTACCATAAAATAATTCAAAATGTCAGCTAAAGAAAAAACTGGAGAAAAAGAGGTAAAATACATTTAAACCAGAAACTATTTGTGTGTCATTAGGAACATCTAATTTAAGTACCTCATTGAGAGTCTAATTCACAAAAGATATGCTCCTGGGCCCAGAGTACCATCCCAACATCTGAAAGTATACTTCTTGCACTGACTGATATATCAGTCTCTTGATTTGAAAAAAGATAAATTATCCTTAGTGTAAGGCCATCATAAAAGGTTATTCTTAGTACCCTCATATTCTACAAATCTGATGATTAGAGCAGCAAAAGAAGAGGTAAAATATGTAAATCCCAGCAATTTCTTAGCCAAAATGAATTGAACCTGTGCCTCCCGTGGCTGAAGAAAGTTCTTTAAGTACTAGAGGAGGCATTGAGACCACCTGAGGATCCAGGTAATTGTGTTCTCCATTCCTTGTGCTATCTCAGATCTACTGTAGATTCAAGAAGATATAAGTCCATGAAAGAATACAAGAAAAAGCTAAAGAAGTTTTACTTTAGAGAGCATTTATCTGGGAAATTCCTTCTTTTCCTCTGGCTTCACAACCCCAGTTTTTTAATCTGCCAGGGATTTTAGGATTTTTCAATTTAGCAATGGAGTGCAGCTTGTTAACATTGAGCTTTTATTATAATAGCTTTTTAAAGGGAATGATGTCATGGCAGAAAAATTAAAACTGAAGAAATATCAGCTGACAGCTCTAATGCAGATGATCTTTCAAAAAATATCTGGAAATTAAAATTCAAATCTTCCTGTTAAACTCTGTCAGGGGCAAAAGGGAAGCTATATATGTGGAGCTAACATTGTTAGACCAAATAATGCTTTAACACTTTAATTATGTATATGCATTATTTGTATCTATTTACCTATCTAACTTACCTATTTGTACAGAGAAGCTTTATTAAAAAGGCTTTAAATAAATCAAATTAAATTGAAATAAATTTTTAAAAAAGCGAAAAACCAAGAGTAATTAATTATTCTCTTCCTTTGACATCACACTTTTCCTTCAAATGTCTATCTTCAAAAAACTGTGTAATAGATCTAAGGTGAAGTAGAAGACAATCACTGAAATCATGGGTATGCCCCCCTCCACCAGCTATCCCAGGGCCCCCGCTCAAGGATTTGGGGTGCCATTTCTTCTTCCCCAGCCTGTTGTTAGCTCATCTGGAGGCCCTGTGGAGGAGGTGCAGGTGTTCCCTGCCCTATGGCACAAAGAGCTGCTGTTCTCCCATCCTTGCCCCAGACAGTGAGAGGCATTCCCCAAGCCGGTTCCCTTTGGGAAGCAAGAGGAGAACAGGAGAGGGGGAATCTTCTCCAACCGTCTCTGACTGTCTTTAAACAGCTCCATCTGGCTCCAACTGGCTACTGCCACCCCTGCCCCTGAGCAAGACTTGCCCTGCAAGGTGCTGCCTTGGGCCCACAATGCATATCATCATTCTCTGCATTTTCTTTCGTGTAATATACGTAACTGTATTACACGTCCTCTCCAAATAAGAACACGCTCATAAAGAGTCGAACCCCTTCATCAATACCCTGATTCATCCTGTGTTTAACTCATCTTGCTGTCCTCTCATCCACACTGTTAAGTACCAAGTAGGATCCAGGAATTGCTGTAGTCAAAAGTCAGTGACCTTCACTCTGTGCTCTCCCCTTCTCCATAGACCTGGTTATTTTACCACAGAAGACAATCAGATCTAATTTACTGCTTACCTATGGACTAATCCCAAAGTCTTATCCTTCAGGTACTCAGAAATGTGCTCCAAGGGAAATCACACAAAATTTTTCCCAGGGACTGAATTCAGCCTAACAGTAGTGTCCCAGGGACTATAGGGGAGGCTGCTGAGAGGAGGGAGCCAGGTCTTAACAGCCCCCCTTGGTGGCCAGACAGGGGTTTAAGCTGAAACAGAAGAGGTCCTCACTGGAAATGAGACCCTTGAAGGCAGTCATGGTGCCCACAGAGGTAGGCTTCATCTTTGGGGTTTTGAAAGATTCAAGTGGAAAAATACCCAGGCATCCTGCTGTGATCTCACAGCTTACCCTCCTCAGAGTGGGAAGTTGGACCGGAGACCTCTCAAGGTACCCTCCAACCTGAATTTTCATGTGACCATATGATCTTAATTGCCTTTCTTTCAAATATAGTGCTTTTTAATTCTTTCTTTTGGGGAAAAATAGCCCTTATAAACAAGCAGAAAATAAGATAGCTACACCAACCGGTTTTTAGACATCTTTTTGGAAATGCCTTTTGCTTTCAAAAGATGGTTGTTATTCCTATAATAACCTGAAAAGCAACCTTTTGGGAATCTTTAAGCTTGCTTTAGCACAGCTTTTTGCTTATTTGCTTTTGTTCTTTCCTTGAGCTTACTATGATAGTTTAATAATGCACTTTGCAAGTATTTCTTGCTTTCACAAAATAAATATTATGAAAATGCATTCCCAATATCTTTGTTAAAATTGAATTTTGAACTAGATCTGATCAGATTTATTCTGACTAACATTCAGGAATAATTCATGTGAAGACAGTGGTCTAAAGTGCAGCCCTACAAGACATCACACAATTCCAAGTCATTCAGACAACAAAGAGGAGGGTTGTTTGGGTTGGAGGGTTTTTTTATTTTTATTTTTACATTTTCACAGGGTTTTTTTTTCCCTGTTCCCCTTTGCTTCAAAAGAGTAATAATTATTTCTTCATTTAGACCAGCAGCAAACTTTAAGCTCCAAAAAATCTTCACTGCTTTCTAGTCCCCAGACTCATGGCTATATATTGACCAGTAGGGCACCCCCAGCATATCCTATCATTTTAGTTTGGGACAAGTTGCCACTCTAGTGAAATAAGCAGTAGAAAATGTAGTAACCAGTAGAATAAGATGCAGGCCAGTATTAAATAGCAGTAAAAATATGGACAGTGGGAAATAAAACGAAACCAAGTGTGTTACATTTCAGTTAAAAACAAAGGGCAATGTTTATCTATATGTCGCCTGTTTTTTCTAATATATACATATTGTTTGTTTGTAATCTCATTCAAATGTGGCAAAAGCCTGCTTAAAAGAAGTAAAGTGACATATATGAGGGAACAACCCCCCCATAAGTAGGCAATTATTTGAATATAATTGCTTTATTAAAGATTGCATTGTGTTTTCTGTCCTTGAAACTAGGAAACTTATTTTAGTCTTTTTATAGCTCTAAGAAAAAAGGCGTAAAAACATTAAAGCATAAAATCTGAAGAGCTGTAATCTAAATTGATGCCTTAGAGTATTGATTTTTTTTTAATTTTGTAGATTTTAGAAGTAGTTATATAGTGAATGTAGATTTTAAAGTAGCAGCATATTATTCCTTACTTTTTAACAGCAATTACACATAGCAAACTCTGTTAACCATTCCCATATCAATTCACCTGAATTCCATTAGTCTGTTTAGTCTCATTTTCAAGGTTGAATTGTAGAGAACACCCAAAAATCTTCGCAAGAAAACATAGACATAGACACAATGACCTTCAGGCCCAGAGCTTTGGAATGTCTCCAAAAACAGCACATGCTCCAAGGCAGAGGAAGATGAAGAAAAGAGGATCCCAAAACTCCCCCAGATTCAATTCCCAAAAGGCACGTCAGGGGGCAAAACCGGGGCAGTGGCTGGAAGGAGATTGGGTGGAAATCATTATAAAAACTGTAAACACCTGTGTTCAGGAGCACAGGGTGGTGGTATTCCTGGAATCCTGGGGGCTCATTAAAGCCTTTTTGTATCCTTATCTTACCTCTTATCTAACTTGGCCTGGAGATTTTTTTCTCCGAAGCCTTTTAAACAACAAAATTAAAACCTCTGTCCTTAATTATCATCATGGTGATGTAGCTTTTGACTAGTAGACTTAAAAGCTTGATAATATCTCCACTGGGAATATGGCTTTTGTTAAAATTAGAGCTACATCTTCCTCAATTTAAAGGAAAGAGTAGTGTTAAAGAAATTGTACAGTTAATTCTCAAATGTGGAATTTCTATAATCTGAGACATCTTTAGAGAGTGACCCTTAGAAAATGATATAATAACCCTTTTTTTTTTTTCCACAGGCTTTTGAGGAAATTAGAATCTAAAGACTAGAGATGTTACTTACTTGTGCGGTGAAACAAAATATGTTGTTATCACTGTTTGTGATCTGCACTGATTAAAGACATCTGAGAGAAAAATCCTGATTATGAGATCAAGTAATATGGATTTGTAATTTTTATTATGATGCCTAGGAGATAAATGTGAGGGCAAATGATCTTCAATGGGAAACTGGTAAAGTTTTAATAATTTTAGTTGTTTGGGTTTTTTTATAAATATGAATGGTGCTGTTCTTACCATGGCGCCTGGGCATGGTCTGGGTGAATTTTCATTATCAGTTGCAGCTTTATTTTGCATGATTCTGTTTACAAGCTGACAAAGTTCTACTTTTAAAGTAATTACATTTTTTATCCTGTCCTTCTTGTTCAGAAGATTACTAGATATCTGACTTTCAGCACAAATATGTTCAGGTGGGTCTGTTGTCATCCCCACTTTAAACTTCACTAATCTCTTCATGTCTTCCAGAAAATCTGAATACTCATCCTTGTGACTGTTCCAATAACATTCTTATTTACTCACTGCTGTTTGAATGAGCTGTTTTGAGCACAGGTAATGGAAAACATGTCCTCTCCAATGCTATGTACAATCATAATGATACTTTCAGGTTCCTATCACAGAACTTTAATCTGATTGACATTAATAATGTTTGCCTGAGTCACTGTCTTACTACAGTGGGACTCATGTTTATTGTGGGCTCCATTCAGGGGGCTCAGTGGCATGTCTGAGATGGATGCAGGCACCTTTCTTGGGTCTAAGTAAAAGAAAAAAAAAATTGTAAGCCAGAATTCAATTCCTCTTCATCACATGGTACAATCAGGTCATTCTTTACCTCTTTTATTTCCTCATGGTGAACACTAAGAGATAAAAAAAGTTTGATCATCCCAGTCTACATTTTCTCTCACTCTAACTATCTAAAAGTTAGATTGTCTATTTGTCTTTCTTCCTTCTCTAGTCAATAAAGGAAGTGTTATAAAACTACCTAAAAATAAATGTTCAGTAGGTGTGATAAACTTGTTCCTACAGTGAACATAGAGGAAACCCAAACAACTTATTTAGACAACTTTAAACAGCTTTAGCCATCTATGTATAAACTGTGGGGAAAGTCTGCAGTACCTACTTTTGCTAATGTGGCTTGAGTAAAAACAAATGATATGATAAAAAATCAATGCACATAGTGTGTGTGAATGGAACACCCCTGCCTCTTCTGGAAGGCTTGTTCATCAAAACCTGGTAATATTATGAAGAAGACAGTATGACTTTAAAACAGCCAGCAGCAGAATTAAACAGCAATGAGGGGATTGCCTGGAGACTTTTTAAACAAGGATGTCATCATACAGCGAACATTTTTAGAGTGATCAGCTGTAGCTATCTGAGAGGTTCTGTCCCCACCAGCAGTGACCTTGGAGCACCCTGACCCTTGCCCAGGTTGATCAGCACAGTTGCATCCAGCAGCAGGCTGGCAGTGTAAAGGTAGTCTGCAGAGTCCCTGCTTTGGGGTGCAGGCGTTTAAAACATGTAAAGATCACAGTTGCCTTAAACTCTGTCAGGGTCACAGGAGGAACTAGCCGTAAGAAAAGCAACCACAGCAGCAACTTGAGATAAGCACAGAAGGGAGGAATTAGCCTGTTGTCCTACTGCTGGTTGCCTGGGAGAAGAGACCAATCCCCACCTGGCTACAACCTCCTTTCAGGGAGTTGTAGAGAGTATTAAGGTCTCCCCTGAGCCTCCTCTTTGCCAGGCTAAACAACCCCAGCTCCCTCAGCCTCTCCTCACAGAACTTGTGCTCCAGTCCCTTCACCAGCCTCATTACCCTTCTCTGGACTTGATGCAGCACCTCAATATCCTTCCTAATTTGAGGGGCCCAGAACTGAACACAGTTATCAAAATGCAGCCTCACCAGTGCTGAGTACATGGGAAGAATCGCTTCCCCAGTCCTGCTGGCCACAGTATTCCTGATACAGGCCAGGATGCCATTGACCTTCTTGGCCACCTGGGCACACTGCTGGCTCATGTTCAGCCTATTGTCAACCAGCATCCTCAATTCCCTTTCTTCCTGGCCACTCTCAAGCCGCTCTGTCCCCAACCTGTAGTGCTTCATAGGGTTGTTGTGGCCAAAGTGCGAGACCTGGCACTTGGCCTTGTTGAACCTCGTCCCATTGGATTCAGCCCATCTATCCAGCCTGTCCAGGTCTCTCTGCAGAGCCCTCCTACCTCCCCTCTATCTCATAATAATTGAATCTTAACAAGGCACATCTCCTGAGGTACTTCCTCACTGGTGGGTGCATCAGCACCGTGTGAGGAGCAGCAGGGGGACACACAAAACCGGGGTAGCTTGTCTCCTGCAGCAGGGGTGTACACCTAGGGGAGACCTCAAGGTTGTGGTGGAGGGTGAGCTTGTGTAGCTGTGAGTCTGTGCATGTATGTAAGGTCATTAGAACCTTTGGAGATTAGTTATGGAGGAGCAGTGTCAGGACTGTGAGAGTGACGAACCAGTCTTATTCATCTTTCCCAGCCTTCTCTAAGATCTCCTAAACTCTGCCTTTGCCCTGTGTCTGGTGGCCCTTCTTTTCAAGGTGGATGCTGGCAGAAGTCCTGATGTCCCACCTGGGAAGTCTTACTTGGCTTCCCTAACATTTTTGCTGCTCTCTGACAGGTAGGTGGAATTTGTAGATAGTTACTAATATTTGATAAGTGTCTAGTAACATGATTTAGCTATTTTATTGGTTATACTGATATGTGTAGTTCACAAATAGCTGTTAATTATGTCACTAATCAATAAACCACCATGATCCTGATTTGATATAAACGACAAGAGGTGAGTAGTTTTTCCCTGCAAAAGCAGGGAAAATAAAATTCAAACTAAGCACATGGGTTTGCATTCTGTACTATTGAATTTAATCTTCTCATTATTATTCTGCATCTCGAGGTCATCCAATTAATTTTCAGAGGGGGAGAGGAAGAAGAAAGTCTGTCTATGCAGTAACAGTATTTCACAAGTTTTGCCATTATCAAATTTTATTAGCAATGATCTTGGCACCAAAAAAAAAAAAAAATTAAAAAAGCTTATTACATAAGAGTACATAATTTGTCATTACTTCACTTTTACCCTCTTTTAAACTCCTACCTCAGGCTTACCCCAGGGTAACCACAATCTCTTGTCTTCAACCACATGCTAGTCTCTTTAGTTATTTTATTACTGTATAGTACCATAGTAAATCCTGAAGTAGAAATAGACAAATTACATCATAGTCCTTGTTTTGAGCAGATAGAGGTCCATCAAAGAAAGACACTGTATTCATCTATGATAATCTACCAAGGATAATCTTTTCCTCTATCTTATCTCATTTTAATCGTGGCCCTTCTGGATAAAAAAGCAAACCAAAATGTTCCTCTATTTTTTGTCAATGTCCCATCATTTTTAAATCCATACATCTTGATCACAAGCCATAATGTCATGTATTGACTTTTTGGCTATATTTTTTTAGCAAAAAGTCTAATTTAATGAAATCAAATAAATAGGAAATCAAATTTGCAATTTATGTTACTACAACCATAGAGAAGAGAAAAGAGAAGAGAGGGGAGGGGAGAAGAAACTTTTTGAAAGTACCTTTTCTTGATACTGAATATTAAAGAAAACTGAATTTGCTATATAGTTTTTAAGGGCATATATAGCTTAGATAATTATCTTCAATACTGGACCCTTATCATCCACACTACTGAAGAGGTAACTCACTCTCTGTCTCTGTTTTTGATTTCTTCAATTAGTTTTCTCCAAACGAATCAGGATAGAAGTAAAATACTTAGTACAAATTTGCTTCAGAATGAGAAATCCTCTTAATTAAGCAGTACCACACCTGCCCATATGACTTGTCCAAACTTAAGGATAAGAACAAGAAGAGCAAAAGTACATCGAAGGAATCCTACCCTCCCTTGAGGGTAAGATCCTACCTTACCCATGATAAGTGGATAAAAGAATTGCATGTTTATACAGTTCTTAATGTTTCTCTCTTCTTAATGGCAATCCTCCTCCAGTATGAGTCAGGAAAATTAGGATATTTCACGAAACCAATATTTTTTGGAAATGGCATTTTTTCTGCACTGATAATCAAATAACATAAACAAGATGAAATTCTTAACATTTGTGCTAACAAAATTTGTATCTATATGTCTTGTATGTAACTGGGTGGTTTAAATTGCCTACACTTAATTATCTTGGACTATTTGAGATTCCCTGGGGATCTTAAAAATACAAGTGGGCCACAAAGACTATAATAATGTCTTTATTTGGAAAGGCAGCTGGAGAGTACAAGCAGTATCTCCTAGGGCACTTCAAATGCCATGAAACACAAAAATCTAGGTAAATGAGTAGATCTATAAGAAGCACTGACCTTAGGCTCCTTTTTTGTCAAGGCCCCCAATACAGTTCATGTGAATTTCTTAGAATCCCATTTCAGAAGGAAATTAATCACTCCTAACATACTTTTTTTCCCTCCACTGATCTCAAAAGAAGTTTAAAGACCAGCTCTTCTTAGGTCTTAGAAGCTTAAAGACCACCTCTATACAACAGGCCTTTTAGTAAGATAGTCTAGCACTGGCATCATAATACTGAAATAAAAGCAGTAGAAGGTGATTGGATATTTCTAATCTTTCCTCCATCAACTTCTGCCAAAATAAAATACTCCTAATGGGTGCATATGTATTCTGTGAACTAGTGCAAGATTAAAATTCATATGACAAGATGGTAAATATGATCTTAAAAAAGACAGAAATAGAGTCAGCTTTTGGTTTGGCCCCAAATTTCTGAAGAGTTTATGGATATTAGTGATTAAAAAAAAATTATCTTAACACTTTCAAACAGTCCTATTCTCCTAGTACAGAATTCAGCAGTTTCAGTATCAGAATAGAAATCCAGAACAAAGGGTTTCCTACATCTGAATATGCTGTGGTTTGATCGTGGTAAGTAGCCAAGCACCACACAGCTTCTCATCAGTTCCACACAGTGGGATGGAGGAGAAAACAGGGAGGGTAGCAGTGAGAACACTTATGCATTGAGATAAAACTGGTTTAACAATCAAAGCAAAAGCTGCATGACCAAGCAAAGCAAGACAAGGAATTCATTCACTGCTTCCCATCAGCAAGCAGGTGTTCAGCCACCTCCAGGAATGCAGGGCTCCATCATGAGTAATTATTTGACAAAAAAAATGCCATCACTCTGAATGTCTCCCCTTCCTCCTTCTTCCCTCTCCCAGCTTTTATTGTTGACCTTGATTCCAGTCCGTACGGAATATCCCTTTGGTTAGTTGTGATCAGCTGCTCCTCACTGTGTCCCCACCCAACACCTTGTGCACCCCCAGACTGCTCACTGGTGGAGTGGGATGAGAAGCAGAAAAGGCCTTGATGATGTGTAAGCCCTGCTCATCAACTGGTAAAACATCAGTGTGTTATCAATCCTTTCTCAGTCACAAATTCAAAGCACAGCACCATACAGGCTACCACTAAGAAAATTAACTGTGTCTCAGCCAAAACAAGTACAAAGAAGTTTCACACAAGCTTCATTGTAACTATTAGGCTATTATCCATAGCAGTGACACAACACCACCGTTTTGATGTAGAGGCAGCTTGGCCTATGAATTTATTCTGTGAATCAACCTAACTTTCAAGCCAAATAGGCATTTCAACATCAGGTGCTGGTGCCCTTAAATGGAGATGTCTGAGCCAGGAGAAAGTTATCAAGCAGTTTTAAGTGCAACGGTCAGCAAATCTAAGAATATCCATTCATTTTGCACTTCACTGCTTTTTCACAGCTTGATAACATACATTTTGAGAAAGACATATTTAAGACTAATTGTACTTTGTTTTACTGGCTAGCTTAGTTAAAATGCATGAGGGAAGTGTATTTTGGATCAAATTAACAGTGACTGCTTTAGCTTCCTAATCAAAATAAAACCAGGGAAAAAAGCACCTGAAATAATAATTAAATCTAAAATAAAGCATTTGCAATCAACACCCAAAACTTTTTTTTTTTTTTAAGCAATTTGCCAGAAGCAATTTTAATTTCAATTTAAGAAATAAAAACCACTTTGAGTGGGAGTCTGGATTAGATTTAGTCACTAATAGTTGGCGTCTATAATGAAGATGCTTGATTTAGTTGCCTGATGGTGGCATCTAATACCTGTGTAATTATCCAAGGGTGTACAAGATATCTGAATGGGATTGAAAAGCAAGACAAATAACTAAGAGATTTATATGACAATTGTCTGTTGCTTCAAAGAGTAGTTCACACATACATATTATTTCACTCAAAATTATCTGCATATAAGCTTGATATCTGAAGACAGCAAGAGGAAGCTGGCTGATGCCACTTCAAGGCCAGTCTTTATAATCGCAGCTGTTCAGGTCACTGGCTGCCCAGAGTGTCTGAGTTAGTACCAGAGGGACAGTATGAGAGACACCTGCGTACGATGCGAGCAGGTGAATGATTTGCTGTGCTTAGTGGCAGAACTCTTCAAGGAAGAAGTGGAGAGGCTAAGAAGTATTAGGGAGAGTGAAAAGGAAATTGACTGGTAGAGTCACAAAGAAATACGTAATGGATATATGCCTAAGCTATTAAGACAAACTACTTTTACAATACTGTAAAATACAGCCAAAAGTAGAATGATTTTGTTGAGCTACAGGACATGTTCCTTCATTTTTTAAAAAGCTATGTTAACCTGGAAATTAAATTAGAGTAGATCAGGGATGTAATTAACACTGAATTCACTAAAGAAAGATTCAGATTTCAATACCATGGATTTATCTCACATGGAAATGTGAGTACTTTTCTGTATTATGCCAAAGAGGACACTGAAACTCTGAAGAAAATTTTGTCTAGTAGAAAGGTTATTGAAGGTTAAATTTGGGATCAAAATCATAAAGTTAAAAGTATCTAAATAATAATAATATTGCAAGATTTCTCACAGTTACACAAACTAAAAAATACAAAGTGTGTGAATACATAAATTAGTTTTAGGAAAACATTAATTCAGAAGCTGTAGGTTTTCTTCCATTTGTAAGAATACATTAATGAATGTAAAGAATATTCTTTAGTAATTAATTAAAAGGCACATGCTGAATTAATTACTGAATTCTTAAGGACATAAAACTTGGCAGAAACATCTGCTGTTTTCTTATAAAGCCAGAGGAAAAAAATGAAAGAAAGCATTATTACATTGTCTTATTTAGTCCCAAGAAATAATGGAGAATATAAGCTTTCTGATACCAAAAAGTACTTTGTCTTGCAGTAATAGTAACAATATGGAGTTCTCAACATTTGACTACACTACAAAGGCTCAAGAATTTCTTAAGAGTGGGTGTGTACTTGGAAGTGTAGAAGAGATGGTTTTGCCTGACTGCCTGATATTTTTCCAGGTGACAAGATATATTTTCTTTTCCTGTTGGTTAGAGTAGGCTTCAGCTTTATTCTTCACTCCTGCTAGCATATTTTAAAGTTACGTCTCCAATGCCTCCCTTTCAATGTTTAGCGAAAGAATCTTACTGCAGGGGGTTCAGTCAGCACTGTCCAGGTTCTGAGTGGAGGCAGCAAGCATATACAAAGAGAGAATGTAAATCCTGTGATACCTTATCTGACTCAGAAACGAGTGTTACCATGTTCTCTACAATATAAATATTTACATTTCCCTTATGTATCTCCATTAACAGTGTATGACCTTATCGTGGTCTTTCAGTATGTAAAGAGGGCTTTTAAGAAAAGAGAGTGTTTTTACCATGTCCTATAGAGGCAGAACAAGGCGTGATGGTTTTATACTGAAAGAGGGTAGATTTAGGTAGGAGATAAGGAAGAAATTTTTTGTGATGAGGGTGAGAAGACAGTGGAACAGGTGGCCCAGAGAAATTGTGGACACTCCATCCATGGAAGTATTCAATCAAGTCAAGTTGGATGGAGCATTAAGTAACCCGATCTAGTGAAAGATATCCCTGCCATGGGAGGGGAGTTGGACTAAAAGGTCTTCAGAGGTTAGGAGGGTAACTAAATACAATACTTTATTATATGTAATATATATTTTAAAATATAAATACATATAAAAACTAAGATGTATACATACACACACACACATATAAAGTTTCATATGCATAAATAAAACTTTTTTTGCTGTGGACATTTCAGCTTCTATAATTTTCATTCTTTCTTGCAGTGGGAATTCAGTGGTAGTCCTTTTAATATATGAATAGAAAAACAAGGAAAAAAAGTAAAGGGAAAAAACCAATACCAGTTACCCTTGTTATACTCTGCTGTGGTTGCAGGCTCTGCATATATTATGCCTGTTGTGATGAATACAATCTTGTAAGTCTGCTGAGAATGCAATTAAAGAAATTCCAGCTCTAAGCAAGCTATTTTA
>NW_020955929.1:445004-467397 GCF_003031625.1 Empidonax traillii
TTTATCGGGCAGCAGTCCTTTTAATATATGAATAGAAAAACAAGGAAAAAAAGTAAAGGGAAAAAACCAATACCAGTTACCCTTGTTATACTCTGCTGTGGTTGCAGGCTCTGCATATATTATGCCTGTTGTGATGAATACAATCTTGTAAGTCTGCTGAGAATGCAATTAAAGAAATTCCAGCTCTAAGCAAGCTATTTTAATTAAGTTCCAACACACATAGTGTTGCAAGCTGATGTCTGCTTTTCAGGAATATGTGAGAATTAAAACTTAATTTAACTTTTTTCCTTTGATTTTATTGTCACTCTATCTGGTGTAACTGTGTCTTTAGATAAACCAAAAGAATAAAAAAAATACAAAACACAATAAATGATGGCATGATGATGCTGACAAAAACAGTACTGTTGTTCCATATTGACATTTTTTATTTTATTTTTTTCCACTGTGATAACAGTGTGGTTTTTTTTGGAAGGGGGACTGTGTTTATGAAATGAATATGTTAAATTTTCATTGCAAGCACTACCCGTGGTGAGCAGCAAAATCTTGGCATGGGCAAAATTTCTTGGAAATCTGGAGGGGTCCCAGCTGACTGGAAGCTGGGTAATGCTTTTCTGATTTTCAAGAAGGGCAAGAAGGAGGACCCCAGAAACTACAGGCCTGTCAGTCTCACTGCAGTGCATGGTAAAGTTATGGAACAAATTATTCTTGGGAAGTATTGAAAAACACCTGAAAGACAACACAGTCAATGGTCACAGCCAACACAACTTCATGAAAGTCCTTATCCAACTTGTTTTCCTTTTATAACAAGGTAACCCACCTAGGTGATCAAGGGAAGCCAGTGGATGTAATCTTTGTGGATTTCAGTAAAGCTTTCAGTAATGTCTCTCACAGGATCCTTCTGGACAAAATGTCCAGCAGAGCTGGATAAACACATCATGTGGGGGTTGAGCACAGAGGGTAATAGTGAATGAGGTGACATCAGACTGGTGACCTGTCACTAGTGGGGTTCCACAGGGTTCCATCTTGGGCACTGTGTTCTTCAATATTTTCATAAATGACTTGGACACAGGACTGGAAGGAATACTAAGCAAGTGAGGGAAGAAATATAAAAGCAGCGTATTGCTTTTATATATATTATGTGTAACACTACATATATTTTCAAAGTATTGGTTAAGGGTTTTTTTCAGTTGATCATCAGGAAAATGATGAGGTGTGATAAGAAAGATTTATGAGAAAAAACCTCAATGGTAATAGACTTCTCATATTTTTTTGTCCCCTTGTGTCTTCACTTGATCACAGACACTGAGAATTCCCAATGTTCCTCTTTCACTATTGTTAGAAGTTGCATTAAAAATAATGACTCCTCCCTTTCCATTCCCTTTCCTTTCTAAATTAATCTGTACACTACAGTTACAAATAGTTGTCGTATGATTGCATTATTTTTTTCAAGGACGTGTAATATCTTCATATATGCAAGTTATCTTGTAGTTATATATATAATATATATGTATATACACACACATATATAAAAGTAATCAAATTTCTGTCACCTGCGAGGAAAATAAAACAGATCTAACAAACCAACAAAAAATGCCAACATTTTCACTCTCAGGAGACAGTTGTAGTTTTATATTTGAGAAACTTAAACTTGTTTAGGTATTTCTTGGAAAGTTAAATGCATACATCTATATTTTGAAGTTAACATAGCTCCAGGGTAATGTTATATAATACTGTTTACTGGCATAAGATAGTCCTCTTAACATGGTTGGCTGCTTTTTTTTTCATTTCATTGAGTTTCTGTAAACTACCCATGAATCCCTAAAATCTGTTGCTTAAGTTCTTCAGACATTTTTCTACTTTTGAACATGACAATTCAAATTATAGAACAAAATAGTGTCTATGAAAAATTCACAACCACCATACACTTCAAAATATGAAAAAGTTTATCATAAAATCCAGATAGATCATACAGAGTCATGACAGAAAAAATGTTTCAAAATTCAGTGTGTTTAGAGGCAAAATCTGTATTTAGGTTTATTTAGGAAAAATGACTCATTAGGCCAAATCCTTGCTTCAGAGAATTTCCTTGTGCCAGTCCTTTTCATATTTAACACATGGAACAATAGTACTTTTAATATTGCCTCATGTTTTAATGAATGCAGAGAGACAATTCAGCAACACAGATACTGGGATTTATACAAATATGTCTACACTCTCTAGGTAGGTAGGCAAAGTATAGGACCACAGTTAATTAAAACCAGTCCTGGAATAAAAGGATAGCTCTCCTGCTCTGAGTTTATATTTCAATTTCTCCCAGCTCCACTCGAAGAAAGGAACATCTGAATAATTCAGAATGCAGAAAAGGAAAATTCTGTTAGAAAATTTTATAAAAAAATTGCACAGTGGGAAGATCCTAAGAATTTTTAATGGTATTCTCTTCCTGTGTCTGGCTGCAGATTGATGCATATTATCACTACATTTAAATATGTTCAGTTATCCATATGCATGCTCCAACACTTGTATTTACATATGTATGTACATACACTGGACCTCTTCAAAAAAATGGTAGTGCTGATATAGGCATTGGGGCAGGTGATGGTGAGAGGAATCCAGTCCCATGATAGAGGTGTGCCTGTACTGTATGGCTGTGGCACAATTGTTTACAAGGTTAACATGAAGGAAGTGTTGCCTGATTACTCTCTCCTGCTTCCTAGACTGTGTACCAGGTGAGATGTTTGGAAAACTCACAGACTTACTCATTCTATGTGCTTGTGATATGGGATCCCAAACCAGGGAAGATACAGGGATGCTGATCTGAAAAATGTATTTCAGTCCCTTAATGTGGTTCTAAAGACTGAGCTTCATGTTTAGCCTATGAGATTTCTCAGGGATTGTGTCCTTTTCTCTGTCATTATCTTCCATCCCAAGCAATTGCTACAAACACATTAGTGGAGATTGCTCTATTTACCTCTATTTAGCCTCATTTCAAACAGAGTAGGTTACCTCTGCATTCTCTAATATTGTTTATAATAATAGTTTATTTAGGCCTTGTGGGAGAAAAAGAAATAGATAAATAAATAAATTCTGTATTTTTTGTTTCGTTCTGGTATACCTCATTTATATAACCAAAAAGTCTGTCAAGAAAACAATCAAAAATTAAGGACTTTACCATGCATGAAATCTCGTTTTGAAATGCTATGTTTCTAATGCCACCATAGCTCGTTGTGGCTTTGTTCCTCTATTCTGAAAGCTTCTTTGTTCCACTTTATTAAAAGGGGAAAAAGCTCTACTAGACCTTTTTGACTTAAGAGTTTTGTCTTATCAACAGAGAACACAAGGGATATTTGGAACCTGCTGGCATCATTCCCTAGAAATTTGCTGTGTCCCTCTCAGTAATGGTATATTTTTTTTTTTCCTCTATGGTCTTGCAATGAATTCTTTAATGATTTTATTTTTATTTTCTTTTGAAAATGTGGCATAATAAATCAATATGTAATTTGAAGAAGAAGGAATCTAATTGTACTTACTCATCTGCATTTTCTAGGTTAAAACCTCATAGTTAACGGAGATCTTTTTAAGGATGATTTAATGGAGATTCTTTTTAAGAATCCTGACTAATTTTTTTGATTTGTGTTTCTGACATTAAATTTTCTTAAGCATTTGCAGTAACACACAGAGTATAAAGACCTTTGGTTTTATTTTAGGAACCAATCCCCTTTGCTCTGAGCTATGTCTTCCTGGCATATGTGAAGTTTAATTATATTGGCAATTAAGAATGCAGACAAACAATTTTCCATACAATAGAAGTCACATAAAAATTTACTAGCATGAAAACCAAAGTGTCAAGATATTAATATTAATATAGAATTCTGGCATTTTGAAAACATTAATGAAGGGAAATCCCAAATTTAATAATCAGACTTTACTGAAGACAACTTTTGATCAACTAAAATGTACTGGTAAGTAGATCTGTCATTTATCCACTGCCTTTTGCAGTATAATGAACATACTTAAATAGAAATTCAGTTTTGAGAAAAGATTCCAGGTCATTGAGTGTCCAATTATCTTTGAGTTCGAGTGAATTTATCAAAAGTGTCTCTTTGGGATAATGAGAACTTCATCTTATCAGGTTGTGAGAGGGGAGGGGTGATGGTTAGATGCACAGACATTATCCAGAAGTGGACTTCTAACACAGGTTGGTTTCCGTGTATACAGGAATTGGAAAAAATCACGAAAGTAAACCAAATCAACGGCAACAAACGAAAGTGCTAAAAAGACAAATGTAGAATAAACAAGCTGAAATAACTGGGATATATTCTCAAGATCTGAATAAGAACACCAGAGTGGTGTAATGGGGAAAGATCAAAAAGGAAACAAGGAAGGTATCCAGAAACCAGCATAGTAAGAGGGAGAAGAAAATTTTTTTTTTTAGGGAAATGGGGGGGGAAGTGTATTGGGATGAACTGTAGATAACAATTAACACATAACCATAAGATCCACAGTCTTCAGTGTCCATGCAAGGCAACACAAAGATGTTAATCTGTCTTTTCCATAATTTTCTCCTTATTTGATGCTCTTCTGCAACTAGTATGTCAATGCTAAAGTATGCTCCAACTAATATGTAAAGTTTGCCACAAAATATGTAGGACTACTAGGTAGTCACTGGAAAAAAACCCAATCATACACAGTATTGGAAGCATCAGAATCAGTGATCCCATTTACCTTTTTTCAGCTGCTCTTCAATATGTTTAGGATTCCTCATTTCTGCATTTGTTCTGAAACTGCATTTTATTGTTTTTGCTGTATCATGTCAAGTCGAAATTAAACAGCTGGAGTTTGACTTTGTCATAGATGACTTTCACCCCAAATTTGAGGAAGTAAAGTACATCAGATAAAAGTGTCATCCCCTAAGTAGCCCATTAAAACATCTTTATCAGTTAATAAGTCTCTCTAGTACATCACTTATGGAATTGTTTGCATATAAACTCAGTAAAATCACTGTGATCCATAATTTATTAGTTCTGGTAAAATACTCCAAATAGCTCTTGATCAAATGTTTATGCAGAATGATACACTTATATGTATAAACTATGTCTCCATTTTATTGCATTACCAATTTCATATACTTATCTTAGGAGAACATTGACATCAAGGTCAGATATTCACTTCTATAAATCAAACATATTTGGTGTTATCTGAAGTGCAAACATTAGGAAATTTAGTTTACACATTTAAACTAACAACAAATTTAAACTAATCAAAATTAACTATTCTATACAGGGAATTTTTTGTTTGTTTGTTTTCTCTTCAAATATAAAAATATCTTCCTCTTTTAAACTTCCCTGTATTTCATTTTTAGCTGATTTTCTTGTGAACTAACAACTTAGATATATTTCTGAACAAAGAATACATTTCTATACTGTTCTCTTGGTAATTTTAATTCCAAAGACACTTTTAATAAGTATTCATACTTCCAAATGCTTTGGGGAAGGGGGACATACTGTCAGAATTGCTTTACTTTCATAACAAGAGTTACAAAAAGCAGAAAATTTTCTTTTATATTTATTTTTGTGAAATAATCCAGTCTCTTGAAACATTATGATTTGAGTGAAACAGACAAACTATGAAGAGAAAACCTGGCTTTCTGAGAAGAACTAACTAGAATTTCAGGTTCTGATTTCTAGGAGAAATCTAAGTTTTACATTATTTTTACAGGTTCAACAGGAATTAAATCTTCTGCACATTTATTGAACTACTATAGATTAATTGGAACTTCACTTTTTCCAATAAAAATTTTGTAAATGCTACAGGAATATAATAATGTTATTAATAGTTCTATACTGAGATTGATTTGTTTGTTGAAGGGAATAATATCCTTGCTCTTGTTTATTTAAAATAAATTCAGTACATGTTTAGTACATATTTAAGTGTTTAAACATTTAAATTAGTATTACCACAATAATAATTGTCACAATTTGTAAAGCTTTGGGAAGTTTTTTGTTTGTATTCATGTTTTGTTTGTTTGTTTTCACATTGAACTATTGCACAAACCTAAGTCCAAGATACAAATTTTTCATTAAAGATTTATTGAGGATTGAAATGAACATCACGATATTAATGTCAGTCACCAAATATAGTGATGACATAAGACCAAAATAATTCCCACATATTCATTAGTCAGACATGAATCTTTAAAATCTATTTTAATTATGTATCATAAATGTTTTCCTTAGACCCTGGATGCATTAAAATCTTTTTTGTTTCAAGTCTTTTGCTGTTTTGCAGAACAAACTTCTGGTCAGATGTTATGGACAGTCTAAATATCACTATGGAAATTTTCCAAGATGAGATTTTTTTTTTCCTAGAGATGTACTATAATATTTGTTGTAGAATAGCAGGAAGATGGAATAACTTCAAGAATTTTTAAATGAAATTCTAAAAAATACAATCACTTCATTTTCACCTTAAATGAAAACAGTCAACTGGGTTTGAGAAATTGCTTACAAAAGGAAGAGTAGTATTTCTTGGGTTTGTTTTGGTTTTGGTTTTGGTTAGTTGGTTGTTTTATAATTCCACATAGAAATTTATTCCTTCATTCTTCTACCGTGGAAGCATATTAGAACTTGTTTGCAAAACAGAACAAAAGCACAACAAATAAAAATAGTATTTATGATTTGCATAAACTGTAGAAGAGCGATTTTTATTTAAATACTTACTGTATTGTGTTTACTCATTTTGATTAATTTAATCACTTACCACAGTATGAATAAAAAAGAAGGAAGAACTGCATATTAGAGGCTCAGGAACCTACTGGTTTTTAAGGTTATAAATGAAACTTGTATTATTAAAAGTATTCCTGTCAACCAGATGGACTTAAATGAAGTAAAAAAGAGTGGTATTTATCTCATATATATATATATAATTTTGTATATATATATATATATATATATATATACAGATAAATTATTTCTTCATCCTTTCATTCTCATTCTTTGCAAATATATTTTCCTTTCCTTTTCTTTATAGTTATGAAATATCCAGTTAATTAAATCAATAGCATCTTAAAATATCAATCTGACTTGTGGATAAAAAGCAATCTAAAATAACTTAGGAATATCTTTAAGGTGTGAAAATTTGTCTTCATAGGTGACTTTGTGGGGAATTCAAACTGGATTTAAATTTTTCATCACCATCCTAAAAGGTCAAATCACTTTATTATCATGAAATATCATGCTAAATGATATTTACTAAATGAGTACATCATTAAAAATTCTTTCTTTTTTTGTTTTTTTTTTCTTCTCAATGTTTTCTGTAAGCTACATAGCTTCTCGAAGTTACAGTAATTTTGTAATTATTCCGATGAACAAAATGTCAGCCTCACAGCGAACATATAAAAAAAGAAAACACTAAAATATTTTACAAAAGAAACCTTTTTAACTAACTAACCTTAACATAATCAGTTTTAAGTGATAAGTGGTTTAAAGATATAAGGATATGGCCTTAATACATTCTTTGAGAACTGTTATGGAATGTTACACTTGGAAAAATCAGGATACTCTATTTAAACAATCAATTACTGAGTAAATTATTTTAAATTCTTCTTGACCAAGACAGAGTTTAGTTTATAAAAACAGCAAAACCAACTAATGCCTGAGATTTCAAGGTCTGATTAAAATTAAGTTACTGAAGAGAACTCCAAAAGTAGGATAGTAAACTTCTAAGCCCAAATAGGCACTTTCATAAAGAAACATGTTTTTTTTTTTTTGAGGCTTATGACACAGACAAGATTTAATACAAGAGATTTTTCAACATACACTCTTGTCTTGAAGGAGTAATGTGTATTTCAGATGGCTGGATTAAGCATGAAGAGTTTTAAAAAATGCAGTAAGTAAGCTTCTAACCAGAATATTTTAATTAATTCTAGTAATTCTGAATGAATTAATATTATTGAGTTGTTCATATTAAAGCTGGAATTTAAATGAATATCAATCCATAATAGATGAATCTTGCATCATATTTGTTATGAACAGAAGAGTCTCTGTAATCCTCATTGAGTGCCTTTACTTAAATGAAAGTTTGATGTTTGACATTTTGGTGCACTGCAGGCTTCAGTATTGGTGCATGTATCCACTTTACTTCCTTACTGTCATAATTTTCAATGCATGATCTTAGTCTTTTGGATTGTTTCGAAAGGAAGTTCAGAACATCTACATTATTAGCAAAATACATATTTTTTCAGTTAAAACAAAACCCCACAGATAAAGCCCAAATCCACTTAGGAAGGAATGTAGTAATAAAATTATTTTCTTGCTGGCAAAATCAACAGTGCCAAGTTGCCAGGTCATTATCTCCACAAGTGAAATCCTAGAGTGAACGAAGTAGTACACATTCACCATACTGTTTAGGAAACTGCTTCAAAGCCTTACTTTTCTGATGGCTGAATTTGTGTGTTTTCTTGTTTGACTTTTTGTTTCTTTATTTGCTTGTTTCCAGCATAAATTTCAATTAATTTTGTTTGGTTTTGTTAGCTAAAATTAGATTAAATAACTTTTTGCAACTAGATACTTATTCTACTTGTGTACTTACAGATAAATCCACTCAGAGATCCAATTTCATTAAGACAGAAAAGTAATCATAGTTGTTCATATACTAATATATAGTGATATTATAGAAGAGTTTTCTGAAACTCTTTTGCAGTTTTGACCATAAAGCATACAGCCTACAAAAGTTTTATTTACCATTATTTATTAAGATTAATTATTTACATTATTTTTAATAGTTTTTTTGGTTCAATTATTTATGTCAGTGCCTCTTGTTATCCTAAATTTATAAGTCAGGGGGGTTTTTATTCAGTTTTTGGTCAAAAGACTTTACTAGCAGCTCATTCCACTGCTTTCTTTGCTTCACCTAAACTTAATCGATTTTCTGTTTGTATCACAACTTACTATTACTGAAAAAAAAATGAATGTGCAAATAACTTTATTGATGAAACCTTCATGACTTGATTTTTTTCATAAATGCTGAAATGACACCTGTGACTGCACCTGTTGTTCTATATATATATTTTTTTTTCTTTGTAGTTCCTGACTTTTGCTGGATATCTATGATTCAAAATTCTGAATGAACCTACTGCCAACATAATTTGGTCATGGTTTATATTGTGTGCTTACATTTTGGTTTTAATTAATTGAATTAGCATAACCCCTTTTTTCACACTTCATAGCTTCTTTTTACTAAATAACCTCTTTTATCAGCTCTAGCATCCAATATACTCAGTCTTTGACTGCAGCAAACAAAACAAAACCAAATCAGTATAACTGAAGTTAATTAAAAAGTGTTTACTAACATAAATCATGCTTTCATTTGTCCTTTCCAAGTAAGGCCAGGTTGATCGAAAGCCTTTTTGTTTACTGTACTTGACAGATGCTAGATACTCAGTAATACAAGGAAAGTCAGCAAATACATATCTTCAGACACAAATTAACCCGAGCAATATATTGTCTCTTATGCTATAAGAAATGCTATACAAAGTACAAGGCTTAACTCTCAACCCTAATAAACAGTTGATTAAATTTTTTTAAAGTAGTACTACAAAAAGTCTCCCGAGTACATTGACCCATAAGTACTATTAAAGTGATGCACAGGTATATATTTTGTCAGGACTGGGATTTTATTAAACACGGTTCAGATTTAGATTAAATTATTGCACTACAACAGTGAACTCTGGGGAAGTTTCATAGTTAATCTTGCTGTAAATCAGAGAAAAAAATTGAAAGAGGCTTCTCCTTACATAGGGTTTTTTCATGTTTTAAATATCCCAATAATCTATGATCTAATACATAAAACCAGTGTGAATTCTATTGTTCTGTGTAGAAGCTTTTCAATCAGAACATAATTGCGAATTTCTGCAAATGCTGGGGCAGTGTGAGGAGCACCAGTAGAAGGACATGCCAAAGATGTATGTAGGCAAGTAGGGCTTTGTCTGAATGGGGTGTGTTCCCTGAGCATATTGGATGAGACAGAAAGAGACAGAGCCTGTACCCAGAAGCAAGTGAGCTGCAGAGAGGCTAAAGCAATCAGCTGAGCTGATTGCGGTGGAAGCCATTGTATATCACTCAGCGGGAAAACAATATGCTCTCTGCCTGGCAAAAAACAGGGGTTTCTGCTTCTCCTGAACTTCTAGCACCATGGAGAACCAATGCAGCCACACAGATTCAGCTCCTCTTCAAGCATCTGACCACCCAGGTTTGTAGCTGTGGGATGCGTGAGGGCATAATTCGAGAGATGCAAAGTGATTGCAAGCAAGCCTGTGGTAGGTGTGATCAGACTGATGAACTGCTCTGCTTGATGGCTGAACTGCAGGAGGAAGTAGGCAAACTGAGCAGTATTTGAGAGTCCTAGAGGGTGATTGATCAATGGAGCTCCACTCTGCAATCTCCAATGCATGTAAGCCAACTCTGTATGCTTGTATTTGGAGACAGTGTCACGATCTGGTCTCTTATGCCAGGAGGAAGACAGTGTCCCAGGGGATAAGGAGGGTTGCAAGAAGTTTACAGCACAGAGTGGTAAGAGAAACCTCTCCTTACTCTCTCTAACCAAGTAGGTATGAGGCCCTGGGTATTGTAGCTGAAATGTACTGGGTAAAGAACTGACCGAAGGGCAGATCTCAAAGAATTGTAGTAAGTGGTGCTACATCTGGCTGGTGATCAGTCATCAATGGCATTTTTCAGAGTTCAGTCTGTACCTAGGATGGACTAACACCAGACACAAGTATAAACTGGGAGAGGAGTGGCTGGAAATCAGCCCTCTGGAAATCAGATTCTGGAAATCAGAAAGAGGGTAGGGAGTTGACAGCAGGTTCAATAGGAGTCAACAATGTGCCCTAACAACCAAGAGGGCAAACCCCATCCTGGGGTTCATCAAACACAGCATCACCAGATGATCAAAGGAGGTGATTATCCTGCTATATTCAGCAGTAGTGTAGCCTCTTTTCAAGTACTGTGTGCAATTTGGGGCATTGCCATTTAAGTCCTTAAATGTGTCCAAGGGTAGGGCAACAAAACTGGTGGAGGGGCTGGAAGGAATGTCCTATAAAGAGGGCTTGTCTAGTTTGGAGAAAAAAAGGCTGAAGGGTGACCTCATTTCTCTCTACAGCTTCCTGAAGAGGGGAAGTGCTGAGAGAAGTGCTGATCTCTTCTACCTGGGATCCAGTGACAGGATGTGTGGGAATGGTTCAGAGCTGCATTGAGGAGCTTCAGACTGGACATTAGAAAGCTTTTCTTCACTGAGAGATTGGTCAGACACTGTAACACTTTTCCTAGAGAAGTGTTCGATGCCCCAACCGTGTCAGTGTATAAGAGCCATTTGGACATCACTCTCAAAAACTTTTTAACTGGTTTCTGACCTTGAAGTGGTTGGTCAGACAGTTAGAAAAATAATCACTGTATGAACTTCCAGTTGAAATGTTCTATTCTACTATGAATTCATCCATTAGGGGAAATAGAGCAGATATCTATGGGAAAAAACAGGGAATACTTGTACCCTTTCTGGAAAAACTGAAATAGAATATTTATACAAGTTTTGTTCTTTAAAAAAAAAGGCAATATTTCATACAAATTAAATTTTAATTCAAACTGTAATTATAATTGTTTCAAGCAATCTTTCACATCATAAAACTCTGCTTTCTTTATTGCTGTTGTGTCATTCTGTGTCTGTTTTGCTAGCAGTCCATGACATACAGCATTTGAAGGTTCAAAATTGTTTTTCTGTGAAAAAACCAAAACAACTTTGATTTTTTAGTCTATTGTACATTCCCCCCTTAAAAGACATAACTGATTATTCACAGCAACATAACGAGAATAAGGCTGTGACAAATAATCCAGTTTTCTTTATTGTTGTTTAACCATGGGGATTTTTTTGCTGGTCTTATTTCTACTACTATCTGTCAAGACAATCAAAAGTTAATGTCCTGAATTGTATTGTGTATGTGACTGTAAGATATATGAAAGGGAAATAAATTTATATGCAAATGAAGAGCCGCATCAAGCTAGATATGTCTCAAGGCTCTGCCAGATTCCAGAATGGTTGCGACTACCGCAAGAGGTTACAAACAAAAGGACAGTTGTTGAGAGCTGACAAAAAAAAAAAAATAATCACACAAACATTTCAGAATCTGCCAGCCAGGGAAGTACAGTCAGTACAGCTGCTAAGCTTCAGTCGCCCACTGCATCAAAACATCCCTGAGGCTCAGTGATCAACACTGAAATGCATTTCTCTGTTCATCAGGTTAATGGAGTCAACCATTAAGGTTGGATGGTGATGTGTGGTTTTCAGTTACACTGACAAGTACTATGAGGCAGTAGAATACAATTGTACCCTCAGGCACGTGGTGTGATTCTTGGAGATGGTCCTGTGTGGGGCCAGGAGTTGGACTTGATGATCCTTGTGGGTCCTTTCCAACTTGTCAATCCTGTGATTTTGTGATTCTGTCTATGCAGTTAAATTGTTAGTATTTAAGGGATGATTTTAGTCCTGGACAATTTACTGTTTTCAATAATTCCGGGGGTACAGCTGAGGAGTTAAAAGAGCCCAGAAGCAAAAATCCTGACTGCAGCTATTCTGTCCCAAAGGATAATACATTTAACTGTGCAGTTATGGCTACACCTTACCATTTAACATCTGAGTCAGAGGAATGTCCCTAACACTGTTTAGCTCATTAGTATCAAAACAAATCGGAATTTCACATGGCTATTATCTGAGGTGAGCATGAATAAAATCTACCACTCTACTACAAGTTAGTAAAGAGTAATTGAACAAACAAAATATGTTAAGATGTGCTACATAATCCTTTGAAGAGCTGAAACAGGGCCAATTGGTTTTTTTTAATTTATGCTTTCTATTTCTTCTGCATTACTATATTTCAGTAATGTGGAGTTAAAACATTGTTCAGGCATCATCTTTATCCTTATGATGTCTCTATTTTTAACCTTGTTATGAAAGTCATATTCATTTACGGGAATCAGTGTTTATTATTTTATATTTTGCAATGCTGCGTTGAACTCTTTGAACCAGCAAATAAAACTAGAACTGCCTACCTATCATGGGATAGAGCATTTCTAAGGGTAAAAAAAGCAGCGCCCCACTTTTTTTTTTTTTTTTTTTTTAAACTGGCATTTCTTTCCCGGTAAGTGTTTTGTTATACAGTCTTTTATCCCTTTGTGCAGCCAACAGGATAGGGAGATCAGCTCCTGGTACTAGAAGGGAAAGAATACAATTTAAGGAGTGCTGTAGACAAAAACATAGAAGAAGAGTGGAAAAGAGGTTGACACAGTTGCCAAGAATAAGAGTATTTGTTTATATTTGCAAAACTAGGGACAAAAGAGGTACAAATAGGACTCAGGAAGGATGTGGCTTTATGCTATTTCAATTTTTTATTCTTGTGTTTATTCTGTGTTATGGCAATTACTGACTAAGAAAGATGTAGATAAGCATTAGTGTTTTGACAATATTTCCCACAGCATGTGATACTTACTAAACACTTTAAACTAAAAATCAGACTCATTTCTACTGTGCAAAATAATTTTGTCAGATATTGTATTTTGTCATCTGACTTCCTGTGCCATTCTCCCTTCTTTCTCCTTCTATTTTATTTTATGACATATTATATAGTCATACCACTTCAAATCAGAGTTCAAACAATATTGATGCTAAATATCCTACTTATTAGACTATAAGGCCACTTTGTGATTATTGTAAGTGAAAATGTTGATTACGAGAATAAATACCGCACATCTTTAAAACACTGGTCCATGTGTTTTTGGCAGCTGAATTTTGTTTCTCTTCATAACTTTTATGTAAGTTGTTAAATATGCCTACAT
Source organism: Empidonax traillii (assembly GCF_003031625.1). Lineage (NCBI taxonomy): Eukaryota > Metazoa > Chordata > Aves > Passeriformes > Tyrannidae > Empidonax > Empidonax traillii. The sequence continues at coordinate 458,882 of NW_020955929.1, forward strand.
AATAATTAGAATTAATCCATTTTGTTCAGGGGCATAAGTAAGACTTCTCTTCCAGGGTACAAAATATAAGTCCAGTTTTATTTGTTCAGACAGAGCCCTAAATGTGTTTCCTGGATTACAGGTAAAAAAATTACCTCAAATAAAATTTTCTTCTTTTTTAAGTGTCATATTGTCTTTGTAACTGCAGCATGATAATGTTCAACATGCCAAAGTACTGAAGTAGTGATGGGAAAATATTTGAAACCTGATCCCCCACTGTTTCTGACTTTTAATCTGAGACAAACTTGAACTGTCTTGACAGCATCCTAGAATACTTATAGATGTTTATGACAACAGTCAGAGAGTTCAAAACTGTGGATAAGCTGTGACTAATAAATTAAAAACTGAAGTTATAGGACATCACTGATCATCCAGGCCCAAATTATGAACTTATTATGGGCTAGGGGCTAAAGTTTTATATGCATATTCACTTAGCTAGAAGGAACTTTTTGTTTGGTTTTTTTTCGTGTGCACCTTCAATTCAGTTTTCTTTGGAAGCCTGATATAAATATTATGATAGTGTAATACTGCTATATTGTCTCATAAGATGGTACTTAGGGCTATTTGTACATATAACAAAAACTCCAAAACTCCTGAACAGTGTGGTAGTATGCTGCTGGCTGCCTTTACCATTCCTGCACAATGTGAAATATAATACAAAAAGAGAAGTGGAATAGAAAATTACTGAAGATGACAGAACTATAGAAACCATGGATAATCAGGCCTTTGTTGCTTACATTAAAAAATTCACAATGCCATATGACAAGGTCTGTTTCAGAAAAGATCAATATTTTTATTTAACAGAGCTTTAGAAGTCCAGTACAATTTCCTTTCTTTCCCACTTGTGGCCTATGTTACATGTTCTAGTCAGAGTAGTTAAGTGGTGAGGAGAGGACAGTTGCAAAGGCAAGGCATGATTTTGAAAAGGAATGTATGATCATTCATGATAAAAACAGCAGAGTTCAAGTATGGAGCAAAGGCCCTGAGACTTGACATGGAGAGGTCATTGTAGGCCTTGATGTTAACATATCTTTGGTGCACAATAAAAGTCAAATTAGAGGAGATCTATGCTGGATTGAGAGGAAAGGAACTTGAGGCAATTGCTATAATCTATGAGTTCAAGGAGTTCACCGATGAAGGGAAGAAGTGATACAGAAAAGAAGTGGGACTGAAGCGTTGACTTTCAGAAGCTGCTGGATATTACAGTATGATTATATTGTTAGGAGAAGAAACAGGAGAAAGGACAGCAGGGCTCAAGAAGTCATGGTGTTGAAGTGGGAAGAGACTGAGTCACAGGCAGGAGCAGGGGCCAAAAGATGGAAGGAGGATATAAGTGGAGAGGTCACGTTGGATCTTGTAAATCTTTACTGGAAACTACAGAGATAATATAGATAAAAGGAAATACCAATTCTTTTATATGCCATAAAAGTAACGGTCCCACCTCCTCGTTTGGACTGCATGCTAGCAAAGATTAAACATCAAAAAGAGTGGCATTTGATTCACGTCCTGTTAATAGCAAAACTCTGTGTAAATTATATGACTTGATAAAATTAAGTTAGTCTTTTGGAAAAAAAAAAATTAGCCTATAACTGAACAAAGCAGGCCATCCTTTCTGTAGTATTTCAGTGCATCCATTTACCTTGAGAGAGGGAATTGGAGAATAAAAGGAACAACAAAGAAGAAAAAGACCCTAAAATTTCCATCCTAACAGGAGAAAATATGTCATGATGTTACAACATTTTTCCCAGATAAATTTTAGTAAATAATATATTTCATTGATTCCTGTCAGAAGGTAGTACCAATGGGGAAACCTAATGGTTATAACCAACTCATGGACTAAATTATAGTGTAAATATTGATTCCAAAGGGTATTAACTGGGGGAATAGTCCCAAAAAATTCTAGTCATTCAAGTGCTGGTTCTTTTTCATTCAAAATAACACAGCTCTTCTCATGCTAAACAGTGTGATCAAACCCTTAGAGTCCGTGAAGTACACAAAAAGCTCACAGAATTTAAAATAGTGTATACCCTACTCTGGCACAAATCTATATTATGGGAATTTTGTAAGAAATTACATTTCTTTTTAGCACACTGTGTGCATTTATAATGATGATAAGTTCTATGATACCCATCAGAAAGTATTTTTGAAGCCTTCACCGTTTTCTATTCCCCTCTGGAGTGCAGTTTTTTGTGAACTCCAACATTTTTTTAAATTATTCAACAGAAATAAATTCCCTACCAGATAATAAATTGTTTCATATAAAACTGAAAGTTTTACATAAAACAGAAAAGTGGGAGAAATTAAATTCACATAATACAGAATCAGGTTAAATCATACTTTATTAGATAACAGTCTTGCTATTTGCATCTGCAGTGATCAAATGTGGCATTAGAATATTTGTGTTATCAATTTGATTTCTGTAGCCTATGGAGATTTTGCCGCAGCAGTTGTGTTGTATAATGATCTCAATTTACACAATAAATAAATAACTACTTTTGGTATTCTCTCACTGAAGCAGCAATACCGCTCTTCATGATAACTCCCCATTTACTGTGCCTATGGCACAGAATGATTAAATGCTTCATTTTACAGTATTGAAGATGACAAATCACTGCTCTGTAGAAATAACTGTTTAAATAACACATTGTGTAAAGAATGGTGCTAGTACATAATCATATGTATGCATCAAAATAAGTGCAACAAATACATTTTGTTTGGTGCTAACTGTGAAGTTATATAGACATTATCTTAATTTTTAATGTAAATATAATTTAATTGTTGCTTTAATTGTCAGGCCCTTCCTCCATACCTTTCTTTAGAGTTCATCTTGAGGGCAGAAAAATCTGAGTATGGCACTTAGTGCCATGGTCTAATTGACCAGATGGTGTTTGGCCATAGATTGGACTGAGTGATCTCAGAGGTCTTTCCCAACCTTATTGATTCAGTGATTCTTTTTCAAGTTACAACCGTCAGGCTCCTGTTCCTGTGTAAATCCTCAAAAATATCAGTAACAGGTCGTATCTTCTTTCGCATGCAGGGAATTCATGAATTCATTTGAAATTCCAGTGAACAAAGGAATCAATTGATGAATCTTTAAGGAAGATTAAGAAAATTTGCAGTGACTACAGATTATGGGGAAGGAAATATTGCATTCAAATCATGGCAATATAAATGGTAGACTGTGTAGAGATGTAATCTTGACAATCCATCTAATGACTCAAATATTATGAGGCATCTGTGTTGTGCAAATGCTAGGCTAAAATCCTCTTATGATGTAGAAAATGATGTCTGCGGATTCCCTGACACCCAGTTTGAGCATTAGTCCATAATAAATTAATCATACCATATCTTTCTTAGTCTAATATATGTAAATATGTAGATTCTCTATAATGCATCGTTTCATTGAGAAAATAGCAAGCAAAAAAATAAAGTAAATAACCTCAGAAATATCATAAAGAGTAGAAATGAGAGAGAAAGAATCAAGGAGAAAAAAGGAAATGCCAGATACCTGGTAGCTAATCAGTTTATTTTATCTGTGGAAAATAAAATGTAAATATTGTGGGGAAAAGGAAAGTAAAAGGGGAAAAACATAAATAATTCCCTTACCCAGAGTTTATTTGGCTTATAGTTGAACATTCTCTCTGATGTACATTCACTTATCTAAAATCATGGATCATTGTAATCTCTCGAGTTGGGTTCATGTCTCCTGCCAGTTTACCTTTAAACCAGCACACATAGTCATAAATCAAATCACAGATTTTAAGAGGAAAATGAAAATATTGCTGACAGTTCACTCCCAATCCATGGTGTAGAGTTAACACATGGCATTTTCACTTTTTCTCTTTTCTCAATAATAATTTGGGCAATACTTGGGGAAAAGGAATTTACACTTGGACAACTATTAAAATCGTTTCAATTATTAGAAGAATATATATAAAATAAAACTTCACATTTTTCAGTAAAGAAAAAAAAAAGAAAAGAACATCCTCAAAAATACCACACTGACTTAGCTTCTTCAAGCTAGGCATTTAGAATGAAGATGAGATTTCAAGTTTCTGCAACAGACACCTTCAAGGATATTGTTTCATGGTGAATTCTACTGAAGTAAATATGACTGAAATGAATCTCAGGCATTATCAGCTAATCTTGAAGTATTTTGTGAGCCTTGCAGTAGAAGAACACAAAGCAAAGAGAGAGTGTATGTGGCCTGAAGACTTATCTTGATCTGTAAATACAATAGGCTGCTTTCTTTCACTGCACTGTGTAGAATAATTAAAAGTTAATAACACTGTGCCACAGGAGAAAAACAATCTTTTTCTAAGACTTTTTTTAGTCAATACAATCTTAATATTGGAAATAAGCACCATTTTGTTATCAGTTTTGGAATGTTTCAACTTTCTTTTGAATTTTTTTTTCCTTCTTGTTTAATTTCCATACATTAGGTTTTTTCCCTCTGTTATGCTAAGAATTTTTTTGCAATAAATAAATTTTACTGCTTTTTCTCATCTGTAAAAACCAAACGAAAAAGCTATCTAAGTGCAAATTGACTTGAATATATTGTGAATGATCACTTGATACTCAGTATATGAAATGCAAAGTGACAGATTTTAATTATTTAACTTACAATAATTTAATCTGTGAATCACCAGTTACATACAAGATTATGATGCTCTAGTTACTGCTTGATTCTGTGTGGTTTACCTCATCACATTTTCATAACCTACATACCTAGAATTTTTCAATTTTTATTTTTAAATTAACTGAACTCTAACCCAAACAAACAAATGTTGCTGCTTATGGAATGTCTTCTAGTTTCCATCTAGAAGAGTCAGGGGAGACTCTGTCAGAGATAGTTAGGTGCACTGTGTAAAAAAGAAACAAACAACCCCCCCCCAAGTTTTTTGAAAAAGGAGAGAAAAATATTTAAAAGTTTTTTTGGAATGGATATAACTTAACACATAATTAATTTAAAATGCATCTGTAGCCACTTAAAATGTTTCGTGGTGTGGAAATAAAACATAACAAGTCAAAAGTTTATTATTCCCCCCTAATTAAAATGTTTATCTGTCTAATGAATACAGAGAGTGTAATAATGATGTGCAATACATGTCAATACCATAGTGATTATTATGTATCAAGTGGAGAAGACCTGTGCACTATTTATTTGTTGTGCTTAATACTTCTTTGCTTCTTATTCCTAGAAGATCACCTCTAACATCAGTCAGGAATTTGGAATTGTATGACATGCATCCAAGCATGCAAAGAATTATAAGTTTAGTGTCACATGATGTATTTTCCTAGTGTTCCATTATTTGACACAAACCAATTTGCTGCTATGTAGTTTATTAAGAAAAATCTAAAAACAAAACCCCCAAACCAACAAACAAACAAACAAACTAAAAACACAAGCAAAGACACATGAAGATGGATTTGAAGCTTATTTAAAGGATTCATACTATGCCAAAAAACTACGGTAATGAGTACAGTGAAAAAAACCAAGAAAAATCAATCTCCTTTACAAATAGTTGTCTGTTATTTAGAAAGTATGAATGAAACCATTAAAAATAATTGCTATTTTTGAGGATCAGAAATGAAAATGTTAGTTTGAGTCAAAAAAGTCAGGGATAGACTAACTCACAGAACTTTTAACGGCATAGATATCCTTTCTTTTGCTGATCATTTTGTAGTGTGCCGAATGTCTATTCATCATTTGTAGATGAAGATCCTGTGTCAAAAAAACTCCACAAATTCTTAATTTAAAGAAAATCTGGTCCCTATTATGTTTTGTTTTGTTTTGTTTTTTAATTATATTGGACATAAACAGAGACTAGTGAATGCCTGAAGAAGGAGATTTGAATGCCATGAAAGCCAAAGGACAGTTGCATATCCTCAGCATTGGGTTTAACGCAGGCCTTTTGAGACTTTAATAAAGTATAGTATTCTTTAGGTTTGTGAATTATAAGGAAATAATGGTAACTGTTGAAATTACTATTTTTCTGTTATAAATATTATAAATATTTAAAATATATGACTGTTATTTTTCCTATAAAAATAGATACTATAAATCTATTATAAATATATAGATATAAGAACATAAAATTATGTACATGCACCTAATATAAAAATGCTCCGTATAAACATATACAAAATCAATCCTCCAGAGAAATCTCTATAGTCACTTTTGCCTCACGTTTTCTTTATAAGGGCAATTGTTCGTTCAAACAGATTACCAAGAAATTTCCTACATCCCATCATTCCTAATTATGGATTGATGAATGTCATAATAATAAATGATAGTAGTAAACTAGTATTTCCTCTTTCCACTTGCTAATGGAAGTTATTTCAGGTATGTAACTTACATGACTATTGTAAGTTTGCAAATATTGTAGCTGAGGTTTTTTCAAATCCTGAGTTGCTGTAAACTGGAGAAACAATTAGTTTTTCTTCTGCCTTTTTTTTTTCTTTTGTTAAATTTGTAATTTTTTTGTTAGCAAAGGCTGAAAAGAGTTCAATTCCCTTACTCTTCAGAAAAAAAATATAATAACCATATGTTGGATTGCTGAGTTCTTAAAAAAATGTTTTAAACCTTGTTGTGCTCACTACACTTTTCAAAGATGTCCAATCTGGGTATGTGATTTACTCCATTTAACATGTTTACGTTATTTTTGTATTTGTTCTAGTATTGTTTTTTAGAGTGCCCAAAATAACATTTTCTTCTACTCTACTGTAGATATTACCATCAGTTTAATAATTTTCTCACAATCCATTGAATTCTAGTGTGTCAATTTTATCAACAGATAGAAATACAGTTAGAAAATAAGAATTTTTCTCCTAGTTTTCTCTTTTCAGTTTTTAGGAACACATTTTCACACAGCCTGAATGTATAAAACTCCAGTTCCAAAGCCAGGGAAAGGAAATAATATAATCCAGCAAAGATTTTGTGCTCATTAGATAACATTTTTGTGTTACTTGAAAGTCCAGTGGCTTGATATAGGAATATAACAGTTCGCTATTTAAAAAAAAAAAATAAACCAAAACAACAGAAAACCACAAACCCCACAAACAAACAAACAAACAAACAAAAAATAAAAAAGCAACACAAAGAAAAGCCCAACATCAACCTCCACATCAGCCTGGGAGCAGGATTAACCTACACTAATTTCAGTCTAACATTAGGTCTTAGTATTCCACAGTATTCTCCTATATTTGTCATGCCTGTAAATATAAAAAGCAGGCTAGCAATGATGATTCAAAATTACAGTTTGTTTCTAACTGTGCCTTCAGAGTGACTCAGTGGTGAAGATATCCTTCCTCTCATTTTCTCTGCCATGACAGGCCAGGAGTCTGCTGTCATATAAAGTAACAATGTGAGTGATGCTGACTGACAGAAAACACTGAGGTAGCCTAAGAAAATTTAATTATGCTTCATCTCTAAATCCTAACAAAAAAGAAAAAAACCCAAACTGATTCCACTGTAATTCTCTTTTTTTTTTTTCCCCACAGTATAGCCTACAATGTACTGAGTCACCACAACTGTCTCTAACTAGATACCTCTTTCCAGTGTTTTTAATAGCCTGAAGTGTGTCCTCAAAATAGTGGTTTTTAAAAGGCACAGTGTTATTTCAAATTATCTTGCAACACTCTAACTTAAAAACCAAATCATTTATGAAGGTATTTACCTTTGGAAAAAGTGGTTTTGGGTTTTTCTATATTGTTGCAAGCATACATTTGCTTCCTACAATGTAATAGTACCAAGATTTGGTCCAAAACAGTCCTAATATTTTTATAAAATTTTATCAAAGGAGTGTATTTATGTCCTGATCTGATGCTTTACAATAAAAAAAGGGGAAAACAAACAAACAAAAATCTTTAATATTGAAAGATTTCAAGTATTAAAGATACCATGCTTGGTTCAACTGCTATTTTTCAGCATTGATAATTACATTTTTAATTCATTCAAATTAATGTTCTGTGTACTCATTCTTGAAAGTATGGCTGAACTCATGATTTTCCAGAAAAATCTTAGAATTTGTCACGTATCAAAATAATAGTGGAATAATAATGATAATTGAAAGACTAAACTGAAGTTTTTGGTTGCTTCCATCTGCAATAAACCTGCTTCATAGATGTACTTCAAAGATCTTGCTGAAGACATCAAATGTAAATATTTTCTGACAAACCATTAATAATCTGTAAATTTGTGCATGTTCCAAAGGAGTAATCAAATTTGTACTGGTGGTACAAGTTTGATTACTGATATTGATAAGAATTTCAATATCAATACCTTACATCTATCAGAAAAAACAACTTAAGTTTACTGAAAAAATGATTAAAAGAAGCAATGTCTTCAAAGACCTATAAACTAGAGCTCAGCCTGCTTAATGTACAGAGCCCCTCCTTTCCCTGGCTTTATGAGATATCTTTGAAATAGAAAGGATATTTGCGTTACAAATCAGTGGCTTGGCTGCTTAAAGAAA
>NW_020955929.1:467795-470753 GCF_003031625.1 Empidonax traillii
AAAAAACAACTTAAGTTTACTGAAAAAATGATTAAAAGAAGCAATGTCTTCAAAGACCTATAAACTAGAGCTCAGCCTGCTTAATGTACAGAGCCCCTCCTTTCCCTGGCTTTATGAGATATCTTTGAAATAGAAAGGATATTTGCGTTACAAATCAGTGGCTTGGCTGCTTAAAGAAACACCTCAAAAGGTATGGGCAAAATGAGGTTTAATATGAATTTGTGAAAATGCAAGTTTGCAGAGTTTGATTGCAAGGCTCAATCTACTACTTTTTTACACATTTTAAAACTTATAAAGGCAGATCAAATTCAAAGTAAATTATTACACAGAAGCCTAGAATGCAAAAGGGTGTAAAGATGCAAAGGATATGGATGCAAAGATAAGGGTACAAAGGGCTTAGCACACTTAACATTGAATAGTTTAACATTTACAGAGCGATTTGATAGTGTTAACTACAATTACAAAAATCACTTAACTGTTGATTTCATAGAATCATAGAATCATAGAATTGGCTGGGTTGGAAGAGACCTCCGAGATCATCAAGTCCAACCCTTGATCCAACTCCACTGTGATTACTAGATCATGGTGCTCATTGCCACATCCAGCCTCATCTTAAAAGCCTCCAGGGATGGTGAATCCACCACCTCTCTGGGCAGGCCATTCCAATGCATGATCACTCTCTCTGTAAAGAACTTCTTTCTAATATCCAACCTAAACCTCCCCTGATAGAGCTTAAGCCCATGCCCTCTTGTCCTATTGCTGATTGCCTGGGAGAAGAGACCAACCCCTACCTGGCTACAACCTCCTTTCAGGTAGTTGTAGAGAGTGATGAGGTCACCCCTGAGCTTCCTCTTCTCCAGACTAAACAGCCCCAGTTCCTTCAGCGTCTCCTCATAGGACTTGTGCTCAAGTCCCTTCACCAGCCTCGTTGCTCTTCTCTGGACCCGCTCCAGCACCTCAATGTCCTTCCTGAACTGAGGGGCCCAGAGCTGAACACAATACTCAAGGTGTGGCCTCACCAACGCAGAGTATAGGGGAAGGATCACTTCCCTGCTCCTGCTGGCCACACTGTTCTTGATGCAGGCCAGGATGCCATTGGCCTTCTTGGCCACCTGGGCACACTGCTGGCTCATGTTCAGCCTCCTGTCGATCGGCACCCCCAGGTCCCTTTCTGCCTGGCTGCTCTCCAGCCACTCTGTGCCCAGCTTGTAGCGCTGCAGGGGGTTGTTGTGGCCCAAGTGCAGGACCTGGCACTTGGCCTTGTTGAACTTCATCCTGTTGGAATCAGCCCGTCTCTCCAGTCTATCCAGGTCCCTCTGCAGAGCCCTCCTGCCTTCCAGCAGGTCGACACTCCCTCCCAACTTGGTGCCGTCTGCAAATTTGCTGATGATGGACTCAATCCCCTCATCTAAATCATCGATACAGATGTTAAACAGGACTGGGCCCAGCACTGATCCCTGGGGAACACCACTGGTGACCGGCTGCCAACTGGATGCAGCCCCGTTCACCAGCACTCTCTGGGCCCGGCCCTCCAGCCAGTTCCTGACCCAGCACAGAGTGCCCCTGTCCAAGCCATGGGCTGTCAGCTTTTCCAAGAGTATATTATGGGAGACAGTGTCAAAGGCTTTGCTGAAGTCTGGATAGACCACATCCCCAGCCTTTCCCTCATCCACCAGGTGGGTCACCTGATCGTAAAAGGAGATCAGGTTGGTCAGACAGGATCTGCCCTTCCTAAACCCATGTTGGCTGGGTCTGATCCCTTGTCCATCCTGTAGGTACTGTGTGATTGCACTCAGGATGATCTGCTCCATAACTCTGCCAGGCACTGAGGTCAGGCTGACAGGTCTGTAGTTTCCCAGGTCCTCCTTGCAGCCCTTTTTGTGGATTGGGGTGATATTTGCCGACTTCCAATCATCTGAGACCTCCCCAGAGAGCCAGGACTGTTGGTAAATGATGGAGAGCGGCTTGGTGAGCTCTTCAAACCAGCTCCCTCATCACCCTAGGATGGATCTCATCTGGTCCCATGGACTTGTGTGGATCCAAGGGGCTCAGTAAGTCACTGACTATTTCCTCCTGGAGTACAAGGGAGCTGTTTGGCTTCCTGTCCCTGTTTACCAGCTCCAGAGGACAGTTGTCCCAATTTGACATAATAATATTCATACCATAATCAATTCTCATGCACAAAGGTAAATGCGCACCTATCTCTTTGTGTGCAAAGGTACCTATCAAAAATTCCCCCCAAGTTCAGTGAAATACTTGTATCAAAACCCTTCGTGTTCACCAACAGGCAAGGCCTGCACCTCAAGGAACATGGAAGTGTGTGCACAGGGGGATGTTTCTATTTGTTCCCACTTCTACCAAGCAAGAGCTCCCGCTATGATCAGGTAGTGCTTCATGGCATAAGTGATGCAGTCAAGGAATGCTTTACCACTCAGCAGTTTGGTTAAGACTTTTCATAGTTTTTGAGGTCATAGAACAGGCAAGATGATGGTGGGGAGAGATGGGGATTCCTATTTAAATTTCTGAATAAAGGGTGCTTATCTCTATCACCTTTAATAAGACAAAGTGATTAAGTTTTTAAGGGGAATCTAAGTTAAACAATTCAAATAAGACAGATGGATCTAAAGCATTTTTAATTTTTTATGACTATTTTTGCAGATTACTTTACAGATTCCTTAAAGGTTAATGGTGTGCTTTAGTATTTTCATTTGTATTTATTTCATTTATAAATTACTTCCTCTCTGAATTTAAACAATGCTTTTCAGCTACGTGTAAAACAATGTTTAAAGGATTCTTAAAATTTTTCGACTGAAGAGACTACACTGCCTGACTACTTATCTATATTTGTATTTGAATGGTGTCAAAGACTAATGGCATGGATCTGTTAGTGCTAGGGCTTGTTAGGCCTGGAAGCCATGAACTCCAGACAGATGTTTTAAATCTTGTGTAGCTATGAGG
>NW_020955929.1:470985-477052 GCF_003031625.1 Empidonax traillii
ATGTTTAAAGGATTCTTAAAATTTTTCGACTGAAGAGACTACACTGCCTGACTACTTATCTATATTTGTATTTGAATGGTGTCAAAGACTAATGGCATGGATCTGTTAGTGCTAGGGCTTGTTAGGCCTGGAAGCCATGAACTCCAGACAGATGTTTTAAATCTTGTGTAGCTATGAGGGATTGTTTCTGACTATCTTTCCAGAAAAAGCAGAATAAAACTAAAAAAAATTTGTCTGATAGCTTTTCAGGTCACGCTAAAATGAAGCTATTGGTATGTTTAGCTAGCCAAAAAGCTCACCAGACACTGCTGGGTATGAATGAGACAAACATAGATATCTTGGCCAGCTGATGTATAGCAGGGTATCCTGGCCTCTAGTTGCCACCATGGAGGTATGAGTTCTCCATCAGTCTGACATCATCAAATCTGCCAGCACTGCATGAATAATACAGCTAGTCTCACATAGTCTTAGATATACACATTTAGGCAAATGAACCTATCCTGCCTTTTTATTTTGGTTAGGTGTCCATAGATTCTAAAGGGAGCTTGAAGATCTAGTTTAGGCATTCTGAATTTAGTCTGCATGAAAGACGTGCTTTTTTTTTTGGATGGACTGGTTCATCTGGAGGAAAATAAAATGTTTAAATGAGGCAAACAGGATTGATTTTCCAATTTCTTCTCTCTGTCACATATATTTCATAAGGTGACTGCTTTCCGTCCTACTTTAGTTAAGACTTATTCAGAATTCAAAACACTCTTAGCTTTTCAGCCTTGAATCTAAACACATATCACCTTTGATTAATTTCAGACCTTCATCAGCTAGGTCAAACTGAACTTTGGATTTATTTTTCTCAAAGAAAATATTTTAAAGAGTAAAGAAAAAAAGAGAAAGCAAAAACCAAAAATACCCCAAACAATCCTATCTTACTTTATATAGAATAAGCCCCAAATCCACTTGTAATTCCATAGGTAAACTTTGTGATGGAAAGAAAATAAATTATTTTATAGTGAAATAAAATAATTAAGAATTTAAAAGATTGCTGGAACATTGGCCTCACCGAATAATTTAACTCCTCTTACATCAACACTTCATTAAGCAAAGTATAAATAAAGTTTTCTCCTTTTAATTTTCCTTTTTTTTTTCCTTACCAACCATTTAGCTATTGTGAAACAGGTTCTTGTTCTTTTCCGTACTATATCAGATAAGTTAGTCTTGTTAATTTATTTTTGGTAAATAAAATAGAAAGAGACGATCTTCTCAGAAACAGAGAAGTTAAAATTTAATATTTTATAAATGCTATACCGCATCGATATATTAAATTCTGTACACCCTTTAAATAGCATTTGCATTTAAGTAAATAAAAAGCTACAATTAAAATAATTTAACAAAAGGAAAAAAAAGAAGCAATTGAACAAAAAGGCCTAAACAAAACTGAATAACCAAACCCCAAATTTTTGTAGACAGTTTTTATCCAGAGTTACATATATCCTTCTTCATCCTTTTAAATAAAATTAGATACACAAAGAAAACCAGATATCCTGTAAATCCTTCCCTAATAACGCACAGTTAACATTTCCTATGATTGGTATGAACTCTGATTGCACAAATGGTCATCTGTGGTGGTTCAGATGGTAATTCTTTAAGATGCTATAAAATTATTTCTGTTTTTCTTAGGGAAAGGGGCTTAACATAAATGAAAAAGTTTCCATCATGCACTGTTTTAATGATAAGTATTTCTTAAATCCCCATCAGTATAGCAGGTAGCAAAACAAAAGATTTAAAGACATCAGAAGTAGGATAAGCAACATGCAAGTGATCAGTGGAAGCATAAAATAAGTAGTGACTATGTAAAATTAAAAGCAATATTATTATTAATATTTAGTTGGTCTGAATAATAACATGTTAAAATAATCATAAGAATAGAAAAACAAATCCTGAAATTCTTATTATATTAAATTGGATATGGTTTTTTTAATCAGACACTATATTGGCAAGATCCACATATCAGACAGAAAAGCACTATACAGTTCTTCAGTTAATAAATATTGTCTTTCCACAGATATGTCTTCCCATCTAAGGAAATTGATAACACCCTTTCACTGTTCTCCAGAAGTCTTATAAACCTGCCATTATAGAGAATGTCAACATTCTGTAATAAAAAAATGTGAAGAGAACTGGATCAGCTGTATTTTATTGACAGTATTAACTAGTGGAGGTATACTTGAAAATGTGGAGTAACCCAGGAGGGAATCAGTCTTCTTCAGTATGCAATGAACAATATTTAGTGACTCATATCAACTAGCTGTTTCCTGATTAGAAATGACAGCTTGGTTACTGGCAGTCTTAATTAACCTGTTCAGTGGAATATTTCTCCTAGGGAATAAAAAAAAAAAAAAAAAGATTTTTTTTTTAGATTAAATTTATCTGGGACAAGGAAGCCAACTTACTCTTTCATATTTGAAAGAGAATATGAAGACACTCCACACTTTTGCTCTTACTGATTTGAACTGTTAGAGAGGATGAGTCAGAGATGATGCCTAATACCAAGAAGAATTTAGTTTATATGCTTGTAAAGAAATCTTTGACATACTTCTACAAAATTCTCTGCTATAAAGCAAGCATTAACCTCTTTGTTCTGCCACCTAGCTACTTCTTTTTAAACAGCCTGCAGAACAGTAACTCACTTAAAAATTGTTCTTGTACAAATAACCAACCAACAAGACAATCTCACACCCCTATGTTTAAAATGAAAAATTCCATTGGCAACTTGTGAACATTTTTATCTATTGATTAATTCCAAGATACACTACCAGTGTGAAAGAGACAGAAATTTTAAATTTAGCAATCTAATTAAAACTGATATAAAATACTTACATTTTCAGGTTACATTTTTATCTTTAATATTACATCTTTCTCTTGTTCCCCCTTTTCTTTTTGGCCTTACTTATCATATGCATGACTGTTCATCATAAATAGCCATGATTATTTCTACTGGGTGATGCTGCTATCTACTTAACTAATTCTGAGTTCAATCCAGTGAGAATAAAAGATCTGCAAGGAACACATACAGGTACATCTATGGAATGTGAATTTCTTATAACTGGGAAATAGTTAATTCTCTTTAAACTTTTTCCTTTTATTTCTGGCCTCCACTTTACTCAACTTTACCCCAAAGACTTCAGCAAAATCGTAACTGATTTGCTTTGAGATGTCTTGATATGAAAGTTTTTTCCACAGAGTTATTGATCTAAGAAAATTTAAAGAAAAGATTTAGTTTTAGGGTATCCTTAAAGGACCTTGGTAAAGGGTTTTTTTGTGAAAAAAAGACAGTTATAAAAGACATGGTTGAGAACCCAGAGGTCTTCTTTGTCAACTACATGACTAAACCAAACAAGCAAAATATTACCAGCACAGTTTCAGTAATAATATAAGAAGTAATCACATGTTGGTGCCTTAATCAAGAATGGATCTCACTGTGGAATTTTTTGAGCAGTCAGATGTGACAAATGAAATAGTTAAACCCACAAAACTAAGGAGAACAGAAATTACATCATTCTGATATTTAGCCACCTTGGTTGCTTTTCAGTTTCCTCTAAATATAACTTTGTAAATATTTTGCCATCAGGTCTTGCTGAAGAGGATGTTACTAAGGTAGCTAAACCTTTTAAACACTTGAAACTTACTCTTAATGACTGTGATTACTGGAGGGCTTTAAGAGTGTTTAGATCAAGCTGAAATATAACTTCCATGTTATGAATACTTACAGGCTGAAGGGGAAATTGAAACTGTAGCCACTCAGCAATGGTAATTCATGACCAAGGAAAGATTTGGAATGGAGAGACAGAACGCCTAATGAGATTAAGAGAGAAGATATACCACAACATTGTCTTTAGCAATTATGGAATATGGGTGTTCAAGGATCATTTTTAATAAACAGAGCTGCCACTGGAGGTTGAACCCCACACCAGGCTGAGGCACCTGATGTTGACCTTCATGGGATTGGTGCTGGTGCAAGTATATATAAGGAGTTGCCTCATGCCGTATCTTTGCAGACTCCTTGTAGAGCAACTTATGGTGGTAGGATTCAGCTCAATGCACTGTTCACTAAATCTTTTTATAGTTAAGTACAAATGTCTATTTAATTTGGCTCAAGAGACACAATAAAAATTCATCAACAAGACTACTGATAACCTTATATAATACTGTAGAGTGATAGACAAGGTCCTGATAGCCTCTGTACTGGTATACATCATAGAATCATAGAATCAGCTGGGTTGGAAAGGACTTCTGAGATCAAGTTCAAACCTTGATCTACTAGCCCTGTGGTTACTAGACTGTGACACTAAGTGTCACATCCAGTCTCTTTTTAAAAACCACCAGGGACAGAAAATCCACCAGCTCCCTGGGCAGTTTATTACAATATCTGATTACTATTTCTATAAAAAATTTCTTCCTAATATCCAATGTAAACCTCACTTGGCAGAGCTTAAGCTCTTGTCTTATTGATAGTTGCCTGGGAGAAGAGACCGATTCCTACCTGGCTACAACCACCTTTCAGGGAGTTGTAGAGAGTGATGAGGTCACCCCTGAGCTTTCTTTTCTCCAGACTAAACAACTCCAGCTCCCTCAGCCTCTCCTCATAGGACTTGTGCTCAAGTCTCTTCACCAGCCTCGTTGCTCTTCTCTGGACCCGCTCCAGCACCTCAATATCCTTCTTGAACTGAGGGGCCCAGAGCTGGACACAGTACTTCAGGTATGATCTCATCAGCGCTGAGTACAGGGGAAGAATCACTTCCCTGCTCCTGCTGGCCACACTGTTCCTGATGCAGGCCAGGATGCCACTGGCCTTCTTGGCCACCTGGGCACACTGCTGGCTCATGTTCAGCTTCCTGTCAATACAAACTTGTCCACCTGGCTGCTCTCCAGCCTCTCTGTGCCCAGCCTGTAGCGCTGCAGGGGGTTGTTGTGACCAAAGTGCAGGAGCCAGCACTTGGCCTTGTTGAACCTCATCTCATTGGAAACAGCATCCAAATACAAGAGCCTGTCTTACAGGCTACACAAATGCTTATTCTTTTGTGATGTTTTGATGAAAATCATGAAACATTTTCTGTGTTAATTGATTATGTGCACAGGATTTTATTTACTTTCTAAAAAAGCTTGAACCAAAGTTTAGCCTTGGATGTCTTCAGGGAATTATCAGGACTGTATACTTCCAATATTTAGCAATCAGACCAAGATAGGAAAAATTGAATTATAGAATTCTTAGTTATGAAGACCAAAGTTTGAGAAGAGGATTTTAAGTAAATTGCCCACTTTCACATATTTTTGTAGGACCAATCATATTTCCTTTGATTGTAATACAAGACAAATTCAATGAAACACAGTTGTACTCTATAAAAAGTAGGATTTTTTTAATAATTAATTGATTACTGTCAATAAAAAAAGAGAAGAAACAAAAAAATGCAAATATGACATGTCATGTTTTATGTGTTTCCATTTTCATTTCCTCATAGAAATGTAAAACTAAAAAAAAAAAAACCAAAAAAAAGGTTTGGTTGTTCAGGTCTTCTTTTAAGATAAGATTTGTCTCCCATATTTGAATGTTTACAATTAAGATCTGAATTTGCCTTACAATCAATATCATTAAACAGATACTCTTAGCAAATTATTTGTCTGACATAGTTTGGACAGTCATTTCTGGATGAGGTGAATCACACTTACAAGTACTATTTCTTGTCTTGCTCTGTGAAGGGAGTCACCTGCCTATCTGACGTATGAACATCACATCTCAACTTACTTTTCTGACCAGAATCATCTCTGCTGTGCTACTTCAGAGTTAAATAACATTATTGCTTCCGTTGATTGCAAATTCATGCTTAGAATATATCAAATATGACTGAATTTATTCAAGGCCTCTTTTGCACTGTTAAATAAGTTTAACAATTTAGATCACATAATTTCTATATCCTGAAGTACTGATTTTAAATGCTTAGAGTTCTCTTTAATTGCCAAAAGTGATCCTCCTAGTTTTATAGTTCAGGACCACTTTCTAAATGAAAATATATGT
>NW_020955929.1:478312-508635 GCF_003031625.1 Empidonax traillii
TTTACAGCAGCAGTATATTTCACCTGTTAATTTTTCATTTATATGTCATAGCTTTGTTACAGTAGAAGTGAAATACTTGAATAGATATGCAAGTCCATGTTCTGTAAATGCAGTATTTAATTATCTGTTGTTTTCTAAATAAATGATTCTGCTTGTATTCATTGCAGCACAGACTTATCCTGGAAGTAAGAAATAGCAGTTGTAATTAAACATTCCTCGATGAAATCCGTAGAATTCATTGTCAGTGATTGAAGACATAGCCAAGACATGTAGAAATTTTGAATATAGAGTCTAAACACTTGTCTTGTGGATGAAAATTCTGAAATATGCACTTGTCCATATCCCCTGTCCCCTTCACTGTGTGTCCCATCCCACCCTCCAAAAAAAAAGGTCAGTAAATAGCCTTTTGTAATTCCTAGTCCATTGATGATAATGCTAATGATGTTAGCAGCTCACAGGACTCTTATCCTCCTCCAGTCCCATTGTTACTTTAGCAATCCTTCATCTAACTTTCCACTTTTCATAAATGCATTTTCAGAGCTTTTTACTGACAGTTCAGACAATTTTGACAAAGTGGTCTCAAAGTTTATTTTCATCTCTACTAATTTCTTACTTATATTTGATTTACTACATTTAGCAGTTCTTTGCTATATTTTTTAGGTTTACTGGGCACTAGTCAATAAGATGTTGCATTCCTATTGGTTATATTTTCTTAGTGATCAGTTACTACTTAGTTTTGATTTTGTTGTTTTCATAGCTCCTATCTCAAGTGAAATTGATATTTTAAAATAAAATACTCATCCTGCCCAGAAAAAAAGACCATCTTTTTTCCAGTCACAAATTATTATTAAAAAAACTGTCTTGTACCACAAATATGGTTAAATTATTTTCACTAGCAAAATATAGAAAAGAAATATGAAGGAAAAAAGGTTTGCCTGCATAAGGCCTTTTTAAGTGAGGCACCTGCAGGAGTACTTATTTTTGTTTCAGTCTTAACAGGCTCTGCTTATGCTATCAATTACAGGAAGTTTCTGCAGATTATTGCACCATTCTGTACGTGACCAAGTTATGTATTGATTGTAATATGCCTTGAAAATAGTACAACAGAAGGTTCCTAATTTTCAAGATATATAGCTTTCTCCAGCAGTAGGTTTCTGTTTTTCTTCAGGATATAACTTTCTGGTAGTACAATTAATGACACCATTAAAACAATTAAGCCATTCATACTTCTTTGTTATATGGTCATTAGTTTTGTTATGCCCTAAAACTGACTCCTTTCAAGGGCTATACTCCCTCAGTGATCAATAATTGGCCATCTGTGTTTATAGCCCTAAGATTTCCACTATCATCCTGAGCTTGTATCCTCAGGGTCCCCAGAAGAAACATTCACTCTACATAAATTCTTATTCTAAGATCATTGTTAGTTCACTCTATTCAGCAACAGTTTCTTTGGGTACTACATATGAATATGTATAATACCTTCTCAATTATGTGTCATTAAGACCTAATTATTACAACAGTGGTTTTGGCTAGGATGCAGTTAATTTTCTTCCTCGTAGCTGGTAAGTGCTGTTCTTTGGACTTAGGATGAGGATAATGCTGACATCACATTGATGTTTTGGCTAAGTTTTCTGCTAAGTAGTGATTACTGTTAGTCAAGGAATTTTCTGTGTCTCATGCTCTGCTCTTGAGGAGGTGCACAGAAAGCTGTGAGGGAGCATGGCCAGGACAGCTGATCTGAACTGGCCAAAGGGATTTTCCATACCAAAGAGTGTCATGTTTAGTATTTAAACTGGAGAGGAGTTGGCCAGGAGGGACTGATCAATGCTTGGGGCAAGACTGGCATCAGTCAGGGCGTGGTTAGCAATTGTATTGCGCATCACTTGTTTCTCTTGGGTTATGTTACTCCCTCTCCCTTTCACTATTATTGTTGTTGTTGCTATTATTATTATTATCATTATCATTTCAATTTTTAATGGTTCTTATTTTAACCTATGAGCTTTACCTTTTCTTTCCAATTCTCACCACCACTGTGAAGGTGGGACTGTGGTTTGCTTTGTTGCTGGCATGGTTAAACCATGACAGATTGCCATTATTATACTTGCTTGCCTAAATTCTTTTCATGCTCTAAAGGGTAAAAATTTATAATAGAGAATATTAGAAGAGAAAATAATTCTTCCTAGGTTCTGGGAAAGGTAAACTTGTAAACTTGACAAATGCCACCCTCCTCAAGGTGCATTAGTCATTACACTTACCAAGGAAGCTATCTCAAATTAAATTTCTGCTAACTGGTAAAGCTTAAGTACTTTACATCTGAACCACTATAATCATAACAGACTAGAAATACAAGAGAAGTAAAAGTCATGAAGATTTATTGTTGCTCCCTTATGTTTGAGACATTTGTTATGCCTTCAGGAAATGCAGAAAACAAATACTTCATCATATACTTCATAGATGACCTCTCTGTTCTTGCATTAAAAATAAGAAAGATCCCTTTTATGTTATACACTTGTGTATTGGGTTTACTTGGCAAGCTTTTGTTATCAAGGGGGCTGCAGAAGTGGCTTCTGTGAGAAGATGCTAGAAGCTTCCCCTATGTCCAAAAGAGACAATGCCAGTCAGCTCCAAGATATACCCACTGTGCCAAGCCCATGCCCATCAGAGATGGTGGTAGCACCTCTGTGATGATGGATTTAAGAATGGAACAAACTGCTGTGCAACAGCAGCCAGAGAGAGGAATGACAATGTGTGAAACAACTGCAGCACCAAGGTGAGTGAAGGAGGGGAATGAGGTGCTCCAGGCACCAGAATTGAGTTTGCTCTGGAGCCTGTAGGACAGGTCATGGTGAGGCAGGCTGTCCCCTTGCAGCTCATGGAGGTCCACAGTGAACAGAGATCCACTTGCAGCTGACGGAGGGTGGAACCACATGCAGGAGTAGCAGAAGAGTGTGAGTTGGAAGAAGTATCAGAGCCAACATGTGATGAAGTGATCACTTGATGAAGCGATCCCCTTTCCCACTTCCCCTGTGCTGCTGGGGAGTAAGAAGCAGAGAAAATCAAGAGTGAAGTTGAGCCTGGAAAGAAAGGAGGAGTAGAGGGAAGGTGTTTTAAGACCTTGTTTTAGATCTCATTATCCTAGTTTAATTTAACTGATAATAAATTGATTTCCATGAGTCGGCTCTGTTTTCCTGTGACTGTAATTGCTGAGTGATCTCTCCCTGCCCTTATCTTGACCCATGAACCTTTCACTATATTTTCTCTCTCCTGTCCCATTAGGGAGGGAAGTGCTAGAATGGCTTTGGTGGGCCACTTGTGTCCAGTGAAGGTCAATCTATCACAGCTTGGATGAGTTCTTTGTACAGTTATTCTCTGAACAGAAATTAGACCTTTTAGGTATGAGAAACTTCTGAAACTTCATTATTCTGACTTTTTTCTTTTTTTGATTCCTCTGCTCTTTTTTTTCCCCTTTTTAAATTTACAGAACTTTTAGCTACCTGCCATTATGTTCACAAGACTGGGCATTTTCTTAGCACTTGATAGCATTCCTAGAATACTTAAAAGGCTAAGTTTAAAATAAAGCATTTGATTGTTATGCATTATCAGCCTGGTTTAAGTTGACAAATTTTGTACTTATTAGCCAGATGTCTACATATAGAAAACCGCACAAAAAATAATAATAAAAAAACCCCACAACAAAACAAACACAAACAAAAAGAAACCACAAAAAACCCAAAACCAAACAAAACAAAAAAACAAAACCAAAAACAACCCAGAAAATTCAAAGGAATGATAGATAACAGAAAATAAGAGGAAAGCACATTCAGGAGAAAAGAAGTTGTTTCATATTCTACATTGTAATAGTGGTGATTAACTTCCCTTTATGAAAAATTTAAGATAAGAAATTTAAGATAAAGATGACATGGGATACTGAATGGACTTGGACCCTGAGGCTCTTTAATCACATTCCTCCTTGTCCTGTCACTACAACCCTTGTGTAAAGTCCTTCTCCAGCTCCCTTGTAGGCCACTTGTGTTTGGTTCTTCTTGTGTTTAGGGCCCCAGAGCTGGAAGCAATACTTCGCGTGGGGGTCTCACAAGAGCAGAATGGTGGCTCTCAGTGGCTGAATTCATTCCAGTGGATATTTTATATCTGTATCTATATGTAGGTATATATGTACACGTATGTAAAGTCTATCTATACTTAGTTATGTGTGTAGTCAGCCTATTTTACACATGTGCAAATATAAGCACCCACTCGCATATATCCATTCGAACTGAAATCTGGAATTATAAGTTTTCATTTCCTTACATATTTTTTGCTTGTGAGCTGGATCAGTTTCTACATTTTCTCTTGAACTTGAATAATTAGTGAAAACTTTTAATGCAATGGGAAATCAATAAAATATAGTTTGGATTGCAGGGGGTGTGCAGGGAATTAAGCTTTCTTCCTTCACTTTTAAGGAGCGACATTTAATGCAACAATAATTCCACTTAATTCTTTAGATGTGCACAAACTGAGATGCCATCTGTTTTGCCACTAGTCTTTCAGTGTCCAAACATGCTAAATCTGTATGATACCTAAGGGTGCTTGGGATTCATGGGACAAATTCTCTCTTATCCAAGGCTTAGAGTGTCTTGATCTCCTAATGGTCCTCAAGAGCACATGAAAGATACACTCAGCTCAGCAAAAAAACCGTTGTACTTTCAATAAACTTTTCTGGTATCAAATTATTTAGTACTTAATTAGCAATGACCGCAATGGGAAGGGACAGTCTCCATTCCTTTCCACTAATGGAGTTTCAAACATTTACATTGCACTTTTATGAGACTAGTAGACAAAATATGAAGTGAGGATACAGGGGATATGATTGGAGGTAAAAAAGATTACCATTAAAGGCTTTCTTTTATGGCAGAAATGCATAATTCTTAACTCCAGAAAACTAGAAATCAGGAGCTAACTCTTGGCTGGTACTCTGGAAACAGAAGAAGTATTATTGTTGAAATCCTCAATTCTGTTTGCCTACTTTGTTCCGTATCTCCTTACTGCAAAATGCACACAGTTTTCTTGGAGTGACAGTTGTATTCTAGGCATTTTTTCCCTTCTGGTAAGTGTCTTTACCCCTGAATTTTAGAGTTTTTAATTTTTTACCTAATTTCTGTGTATAAATATCTAGTTTATTCTTAGTTCTTTGCAGGTTTAAAAGTTTGGGGTAATAATAGTGCCCTCTTAAGAACACAGTCTAATTTATTCTTATCTATAAGAAAATTCCTTCTAAAAGTGGGCAACACACCAAGTGAAATAACCAGACAAGAATTAAAAAATTCAGAAAACCACCAACCAGACTACAGACTAGAGAAAATAGGTGCAGTGCTGCTCCATGGAAATTGTTGGAACTAAGTCAGTTCAAACCTTTTGGTCATTCTTCTCTCAGCCTTTACTTGATTTGGTTATTCATAAAGCCAAATATATAAAGCTCCTGAAACACACATTGCCCCACATTCCCCAACACATTGCCTTCATAACTGTAGCATACTACCTTTTGGTTTTCTGAAAGCAGATAATTAAATTACATTAGGGTTTACTTTCGTTGACACTTGCAATACTATAAATAATTTTACAGGACAGTCATAATGTATTGTAGAGTGGAGTACACTTTTGACTTGCTTATTTACTTTAAATTTCTACAGTCTGCAATGAGGCTTATCAGAGCAATATCAATCTTATTCATTTATTTGCTATAATATATTTGTCTTGTAAGTTATTTATATGTATATAAATTTACTTTGACTGCATGAAATCACATGTAATATACCGTGCATATCATTCCTATAGTTTAACAGAACTAAATCAGTCCCAGCAAAAGAAGATAAAATGAGATACAATTTACCTGGCTTTCTGTGAACTTGTAACAAGGTTAACAAAATCACTTCTATAAAAAAGATACAACCAAACCCTAAGACACATAGCTGTTTCCACAAAGGAGTACAGGTTCAATGTAAACTGCCTATAAATATAAATGAGACAAGGACAAGACCCTTATGTATCTGAAAGATACAAAGAAAACAGCTTCACTGCACCCTGGCAGTACAGGAAGAAAAATGTCACTATTTTCAGTTGTTATGGATTCTTTTCTAAACACAAAGAATCTTTTTGAGCATATTTTCTAGCAGACAACATTGAAAGTGAATCAAAGTTTAAAACAGCACTTGTCAGAGCTTGATGCTTTAACCACTGCATATGTTTTATCTGTTTGTTTCCCAGAGCAGTAAAGTACCAGCAGATAATTGTGTTGCTGAGGAAAGGCGCTGAACCCACCTTCAGCTGATGTAAATGTAAATGGTTGTTGAAAACATGCTGACTTATGCAGGCTGAGGATTTGATCTTCAAAATTTTGTGATCTTTTTAATAGAAAAAAATGCAGATACATACTAAAGCAAAAGGACATCTTAGTAACTCATTGTTTGTTTTTTTTTTCCCTATGTTTCCAGAGGGAGGTAGGGATAAGGAAAGTTAAAAATGTAACATAAAAACATAATACATCATTTATCTAAGAAATTTGGAAATTCTCTGTCTTGAAATTAAAATCTAAACATATTTGTCTCATTCTACATGCTTTGAAATTAGAATAACTCATTTAAAATGATATAATAAAATTATATACTGAGCCTTTCAGAAACAACCAGATATGTTGTTCAGGAGACACTCATGCCAAAATAATGCACTTCTTTTAAAGTTAGATTTATAATTTTTGAGATTCATTTTGTGGTTTTACTAACATGTCCAAAAAAAAAAAAAAAAGGATCAGTTAAACATTTTTGAAATTGCTGTTGTTGAGGTATACATGAGATTTCACCCCTAGTAAAAAGATTAAAATCTAGTCTGTGAAAGTACAATGTACATTAGCATTGACACCTTTCAAAGTCTATTTTACCCCAAGTATTCACATTTTAATGACTTGATATGATATATGCTTTATTGTCCAAATTCTACTTTTCCAAGAGACTGTTCTAAGTTGAATCTAAAGCATTTGATTCAGTGTGGGGTAGATAATAAAAAGAGAAAAAACAAAGAGGAAAAAATGTAAAGCAATAAAACCAAATGGAAGGAAGGAAGGAAGGAAGGAAGGAAGGAAGGAAGGAAGGAAGGAAGGAAGGAAGGACGGAAAACTAGTAACAGTCTAAATTGAGTAACAGTTTTGAGGAAGTAGGGTATTGTATGAACCTAGTAAAACTTTCAAAAAACATTTATAACAAGAAAGCTAACTGAGACTTCTGTTTTGTCAACAAATAAAATGAAGTAAGAAAAATCTTCTGCAGTCCTGTATGGTCTGTTGGAATATCTTGTCTCCATTAAAGGCTTCCCTCTCTATCTGTTTTTACTGAGAAATGTATATTCAGTGTATATAACAAAACAGAGACCATTTTACAATGTAACAAGATCATTTTTTTCCTTTCAATTAGTGGTTATATGATATCTTTGGCATATGTGAAAGAAATTCAGAAACTGTTATGATGGGTGGACTGTGAATGAATGTCAGTTGCCCACTAAAGCCACTCTATTATTCCCCTCCTCAATGGGACATGAAGAGAAAATACAACCAAAAGCAATGTGGGTTAAGGTAAGGGCAGAGAGAGATCACTCAGCAATTACCATCATAGGCAAAACAGACTCAACTTGGGGAAAACTAATTGAATTTATTACCAATCAAATCAAAATAGGATAATGAAAACTAAAACAAAATCTTAAATTTTGCTTAAAAACCTTCCCTATCCTGGGCTCAACTTCACTCTCAATTTTTTCTACCTCCTCCCCTTCAGTGGCACAGGGGATCTGGGAATGGGGGTTTGCATTCAGTTCATCACACATTGTCACTTCTTCCTTCTCAGGCAGAGGACTCCTTGCTCTCTTCCCCTTGTTCATCATGGGGTCCTTCCCATGGGCTGCAGTTCTTCATTAACTGTTCCAGAGTGGGTCCCTTCCTCCCTTCCCATGGGCTGTAGTTCTTCAGGAACAGACTGCTACAGTGTTGGTTCACCCCATAGGGTCACAAGTCCTTCCAGCAGACCTGCTCCAGTGTGGACTGCTCTCTGCTTCTCTTCTTTTCTTCTGATGGCAGCCTGAGGTTCTGATGTCACTCATTGTACTCAGCAAACCTTTTAATCTTACAAAACATCGTACTGTAAATGAACTCACCAAAGTTAACATAAGTATGAATAAAAATGAAGTTTGGTTCCTGACTCACTTTTAGGAAAGAGACGTGCATTTCAAGCAAAACAATTCCTCCTCTCCCCATATCCCACTCCCTGTATAGAAATATGCTATACTGTAAATAAAATCACTTAAAGTTATACAAGTTCGGTTTAAAGTAGACTTCATTCATCACTTTAACATGGTACAATAATTTTTAGTTCATCCAACTCTTTATGAAAAGGGCTGTTGCTTTGTGCAGCTGAAGGCAAGCACAGCTCAGATAGGGTAGAGAGAGCAGGTCCCCTGCCCACATTCCTCAGTTCATTAACAATATCCAACATAGCAGCACATGCTTCAGGCACAAAAAAACTACACATCTCTCCTACTAAGATCATGCCAATTTCAACTCAATTGGCAGAATAATTTATCTAATAACTGTACTAATTATTGCAGGTTTCCCTTTCCCACACGTAAGCCCTCAAGTTTTAGAGGACTTCTATCTGAACTAATTTCAGCCAATATAGTTTTCATCAATAAGTCATTAGTGTCACACAACATGGTATCAAAGGAGTCATTAATTTTTTCAGCTTATATTTTCATTTATTTACATATTTTCAGCAAAATATGTCATTTATACTTGCCTCTTGCCATAGTTTGACAAATTGAGTTAGAATTGCCAACTCTGCAAAATGGAGATAGAAAACACATTGCACTTGCTAAAGCTCAGACATCATCAACTGTTTAAAAGAGGCAGATGGATTTACCCTTCTTAAGCAAGAAAGTTCTTCCCAAAAGCAAATCTGGTTTGCTATCTATCTGTTTTGCTTCATGCAAGCAGTTCTTAGAAGGAGCACAGCTGCAAAATAACACTGTAATCAAGAAGACAAGAAGTACCAACACGGAGCATTCTGTAAGACCCCGTGCATAAGGAAGCACACTTTGTAAAGCTCAGAGAAATCAAAATTAGGTTCAGACATAGAATAGAATGGATACCAATTCATAAGTACAGAATTAGAGAATTTGATTAAAAAATAAAAAATTGGAATTACCCTGATATATTTGGGCATCACAAAAAATTTTGGGAATATAAAAGGGTTTATGATTGCAGTGTGAAGTGCCAGTATTCATTGAAAAAGTAATTGGAAACAAATATAATTTGGCACATATTATTAGCATTTTAGTCATCACTACAAGAATTAAAGATGTCCCTAAGTATTCTTCAGAGTATATTTGTACTAACACAATAAATGGTAAAATGCTGGTGCTGCAACAGTCTGAAAATAGAAGAAAATACTCAGATTTCTTTTTAAACTCATCTTATGGAACATGTTTTTTATGCAGAACTAGAGAATGTAGAGAATTTTTAGTACAAAAGTTTACCTGTAATGTGCCTTATACATATTCAGAAAATAATATTTGCATTGATGTCTGAATTACTTTAATTATCCTGGATCATATTTTTTTTTTAAAGCAAAAAACTATAGTTCTCTACTAAAAGTAATAATTTTACCACCTACAAGATCTGAACCTTGCAATTCTAAAGGTGATACATGACAGACTGGGAGATGTTCAATTGCCTTACGGAGTTCTCAGTAGAGCAAGTACTTTTTTTGAAGTTGATTAGTTTATTCAATTTACTAAGTATTTAACACATTTGCACAATATATCTCTGTCATTTCTGGCTCACTGGTGTCTGTAACCCCTTGGACTGTTTGCATGACTTTGAACACCTTTACTGAAAGCTGACATTTAAGCACACATTGCTTTTTTTCTTCTTTCTTTTTACTTTTTTTTTTATGAAACATTGAACTTAGAGGGTGCAACTTGAGATAAGATCTGCAAATCACAGTGGGAAATATGTGAGATCAGAGAAAGGTACTGATACAGCAAGTGTTACTAAGGCAGCAGTAAAGGACACTGCTTTAAACCCGTCTCTGAAGAGTTACTTCAAAGCAGGAACACTGTACTGTTGATCTACTGCTAGTAAAAATAAATAAATAAATGAAGTTAAGCTAAACTTAATTCAAGCCACTAAAAACCCAAGAATTAAAGGTCACAGCCTAAGATGGTAGCTTCATAACATGTCCTATCTAAGGACCTCTCATACACCTCTGGCAGTTATGTCTAGGACTGGGTTTTTTGCTGATCCTGAAGATATGATTCATTGATTACTGGCTGACTGCATCCTTAATAAATTAAAAAAACCCACTTTGATACAGAGCTGACAAGTGTTTCAGCTTTTGTTCAACTTTTACAATTTTGTGGTATAATGCCTATTAAATGTATTTTATAACCAACTAGAAAATAATAATATGCAGTTATCTTGTATAGAAGGAGCTGCCTATGATCCTGGAATGAAATGCAGTGTAGGTGAGTACAGGCCTGGGATTACCATGGAGAAAAGGTGAATATACCTGAAATACTTCTTTTACTTGTGATAGGATTTGACTATAACAAATTGGTTGGAATCCAGCCAATCTATTCTGTCATTTTGGTGCAACAACTTGGAAACAGCTCAAAGGCTAGGCAGCAATTGAAAAGAGAAAAAACTGCAATTGTGATTCACAGTTTTCAAAAAAATTGTTTATTTCTCACCTAAGTCCATTTTTTTTCTATCTATATATTTTTCCTTAACCATTATTTTTGTTGCATTTAAGATCTGTTTTAGCTAAAGCTAGTTGAGTACTACTTGGTTCTAACGCCATACAATTATTCTCTCTTTGCACTTAGTTCACCTCTTGTTTGAAAACAGAAGATGACAACTACAACATTTTAAGCATACTTCAGGTTGACCAAATCTTTATTTTCCTTTTGATTTAGATACTGTTGCTACTGTAAAATTGCTGATTAATTGATATAAGAGCAATAGTTCAGAATGCAGTACATTTATAACAAAATTTAAATTGTTAAGATCAAAAAGAACACCTTGGCTATCCTAGGTTGCAGTAAAATAAAAAGGCTCACAACTGCTCTCTGGCACTAGCACCCCAGATTCATACAGTATAACTGTATTCTGTGAAGCACTCTGTGATTGCATCTGCTTGTCAGGAACAGTTACTGGACTATCCTAATTTTAAAAGTCATCAGGAGCTGTTTGGAATAATTATAACTGTCCGAAGACAAACATGTCAGGAAACATCTTAATTGTTTAACAATTAAGTGATTGCTCAGTGCCTATACTTGCAAATGATTTTAAAGGGGCCAAGATGCTGGGCGGGCAGGCAGCCACGGGCTCGGTGCGCTCCTGCAACTGAGTGGTGGGTGGTGAGGGACCCGCTCCAGCTACTGTGCCTCGTCGCTGCCCTGCATGCATGGGAGATGATGCTGCGCCGATCTGTGTAGTCGACCTCGTGGAGAAGCCGTCGGGAGCTCTGTCTCGACGTCGGAGCGGCGGAGCGGTTGGCGAATGGCCGGTGGCCATGCGGGGCCGGGCCGCGGGACGGGGCCGCTCCGGGTCGGGCCGGGCGGGTGCAGGGAGGGGGCCGAGGGGGGGCCGGACGGTCCCGGGCGTTCCCCAGATCGTCAGGGGGAGTGGGGGGGAGAGGATGGATGGCGCCGTTCAGAGAGGGGGGAGATCTCCAGGTCGGGCCGGGGCGAGTCAGGCCAGGCAGGAACGGGGGAGTGGGCGGACGGACCCGGGGTTTCCCGGGGCTGACGTGGGGGGGCCGACGGGGCGGGCTCGTTTGGGGGGCCGCGGGTGGGCAGTGCAAAGGGGAGCTTGCAGTGGCGCGCTGGGGGAAGAGATTTGGGGTAGGCAGTGGGTTTCTCTGGGGGCTGGAGGGTTTGGGCTGGGCAGGGGCTGTGGAAGGTCCCCAAGCCTAGGTGCATGCAGGGACCTCTTACCTCTGTGCCCGCTCTTGCCCAGGCGTATGCCGGGATCGCTCCTCTTCGGGCATTGACGCAGTGGGAGAGTGGGAGTGGGGATATGGGTTCGACTGGAATGTGGTGTGTTTTTATTGTTGTTGTTTTGGGGGTTGTGTTTTTTTGTTTGTTTGTTTGTTTGTTTTTGGTTTTTTGTTGGTTTGTTTTTGTTTGTTGGTCCATGGGTTTTTTGTTTGTTTGTTTGTTTGTTTTGTTTTGTTTCATAGCATCTTATAGGGGTGCTCAGGGCAAGGAAATGTCCCTGGGTTAAACTGTAGGAAGCTGTGAAGGAAAGGTAGGGAGAAAAGGGCTTGTCCAAACTATTTCAGTATGCCCTTTTGAGGTTGCGAGCTGTGCTGGTGGTGGCATATGCCTCCGGTAGAGTCTCCCATGCCAGACAGGTCGAAACTGAAGGGTCAAATGTGTTCATGGGCAGGATGAGCTCACTAGCCTTCTGGCAGTCATCTTAGGAGAAGGACAACTCTAATTTCAAACCCGGGCAGATGGAGCTCGCTTAGCCCTGTAAGGCCATCCATTCAAGAGAAGGATACTCTAATTAAACCTACGTCCTGAGGACCTCACTGTCACCGTCCAAGCTTGCTAGGCCCTGGCAGATGAACCTCAGGAGTAAAGGGTGGGACCAGTTCTGCACAAGCTGAGCCTCACCTAAAAAAAAATCCACTGCGCAGGCTCAAGGGGTATAACCACACTTGTAAAGTCCTGCAGCGACAGGTGAGGGACGAAACGGCAGGTGATAAGATGCACTGGAAGCCGCAGACCCAACCCTGCATGCAGGCGGTTCAGGACATTGGTCGCCTGAGTCTGACCCTGGAGATGGCAGACTCACTTGGCAGCATCCTGAATGACCAAGCAGCCTTTTTCAAGGAGAGCACTGCTTGCTCCACACGGAGAGGGGCCTAGAAAAGGTGGCCTAACCAAAGCTCATCTCCACTCTTCACCTGGTTGGTTAACCATGGCCAACGGGCATCTTCTCTTGTGGTCAAACAAAGATTAAGAGTAAAAGGCATACACCTGCCTCCAAAGGTGTACTCAAATTAACACTTGCATGCTGGAACATCAGAACCGTGCTTGATACTGCGAACAGTGGACGTCCTGAGCGCCGCTCTGCTCTAATTGCCCATGAACTGTCACGACTCAACATCGACATCGCTGCTCTCAGTGAAGTTCGTCTTCATGAGGAAGGCAGCCTTAGAGAACATGGTGCCGGTTATACACTTTACTGGTCAGGTAAACCCAGATCTGAAAGGCATCTCTCAGGAGTTGACTTCATGATTAAAAACTCTATTGCCTCTAAACTTGAAAATCTGCCGACTGGTCATTCTGATCGTATTATCTCCCTA
Source organism: Empidonax traillii (assembly GCF_003031625.1). Classification (NCBI taxonomy): domain Eukaryota; kingdom Metazoa; phylum Chordata; class Aves; order Passeriformes; family Tyrannidae; genus Empidonax; species Empidonax traillii. Next base: position 491,725 of record NW_020955929.1, read on the forward strand.
CGCCTCCCATTACACAACAAGCAACATGCTGTTCTCTTTAGTATATATGCCCCAACTCTCCAAGCTGATCCTGCTGAAAAAGATAAATTCTACAACGACCTATGCTGCCTTATCCAAAAGGTCCCTGCAGATGACAAGATCATTATCCTTGGTGATTTCAGCGCCAGAGTAGGAAAGAACTCTGAAGCCTGGAAAGGAGTATTAGGCAAGCACGATGTTGGGAACTGCAATGATAATGGTCGCCTTCTGCTAGAGTTTTGTGCTGAGCAGCAGCTTACCATCACCAACACTATCTTTCAGCAGAAAGATAGTCTGAAGACAACCTGGATGCATCCTAGGTCCAAGCACTGCCACCTCACTGATTATATCTTGGTCCGACAGAGAGATATCTGTGATGTTCGTCACACCTGTGTGATGCCTAGTGCAGAATGCCAAACAGATCATCACCTTGTGCGCTGTAAACTTAACCTCCACCTTAAGTTCAAACCTAAAAAGGGCGGCATTCCTAGAAGGAGACTTCAAGTTAACAGTCTTCAAACAGCTACAGTAAGGGACAGTTTCCAGGCAAATCTCCAATCCAGGCTCAAAGTTCATTCCACAGTTCCCTCTCCCGAAGCGCTTTGGCAACTTATTTTTAATAACATTCTGCAGTCCTCTGAAGAATGCTTAGGGTTCTCCTTTAAGAAAAACAAGGACTGGTTTGATGAAAACAACCATGAGATCCAGGAATTGTTGAGTAAGAAGAGAACTGCTCATCAAGCCCATATTGCTCAGCCATCTTGTCATATAAGGAAAGCAGCCTTTCGACTTGCATGCAGCAAGCTACAACAGACACTTCGTGACATACAGAACAAGTGGTGGACCAATCTTGCACAAAAAATCCAATTATGCGCAGATACAGGTGATTACAGGGGATTCTATGAGGCTCTGAAAACAGCCTACGGTCTTACACACCAGGTTCAAAGCCCTCTACTCAGTGCAGATGGTCAAACGCTTCTCACAGATAAAGTTTCCATTTTGAATCGATGGTCTGAACACTTCCAGACTCTCTTGAGTACTAGCAGTGTAGTTCAGATCTCAGCAATGCAGTACATTTCACAACAACCAGTGAAAACAGAACTGGACACTGCCCCCACCATGGGAGAAACTCTTAAAGCAATACAGCAGGTGAAAATTGGCAAGGCAGCTGGGGTTGATGGAATCCCACCTGAAATCTGGAAGCACGGTGGCCAAACACTCCATGTTAAGTTTCAGGAATTTGTGGTGCACTGCTGGGAACGAGATGAACTGCCTTCAGACCTTCGTGACACTGTCATCGTCACCTTGCACAAGAGGAAAGGAGATAAATCAGACTGCTCAAATTACCGAGGTATTACTCTGCTCTCCATTGCTGGTAAAATCCTTGCAAGAATTCTTTTGAACAGACTAATACCCACCATAGCAGAAGATCTTCTACCTGAAAGCCGGTGTGGTTTCAGAGCCAACAGAAGTACCACAGACATAGTATTTGTTCTCAGACAACTGCAAGAGAAGTGTCGGGAACAGAACAAAGGACTCTATGTTACCTTTGTTGATCTCACCAAGGCTTTCGATACTGTGAGTAGAAAAGGTCTGTGGCAGATTTTGGAACGTTTAGGATGTCCTCCCAAGTTCCTCAAAATGATCATCTCGCTTCATGAGGACCAGCACGGTCAAGTCAGATATGGGGACGCGCTTTCTGAGCCGTTTCCAAGAGCTAATGGTGTGAAGCAAGGCTGTGTTCTCGCACCAACCTTATTCACGATCTTCTTCAGCATGATGCTCCAAAGGGCCACAGCAGACCTCGATGATGAAAACGGTGTCTACATTCGATATCGTTCCAGTGGGAGCCTTTTCAACCTAAGGCGACTGAAGGACCACACTAAGACCTTAAATCATCTTATCCATGAGCTGCTTTACGCTGATGATGCCTCCCTCGTCGCCCACACAGAAGTAGCTCTGCAGCGTTTAACATCCTGCTTTGCAGAGGCTGCTGAGCTTTTTGGTCTGGAAGTCAGCTTGAAGAAGACAGAAGTTTTATATCAGCCTGCACCTCAGGAAGTCTTCCATCATCCCCATATCACCATTGGTGAAATAGCACTCAAATCAGTCCAACAGTTTAATTACCTGGGAAGCATCATCTCCTCAGACGGTAAGACTGATGCTGAAATTGACAACAGGTTAGCAAAGGCATACAGTGCTTTTGGTAAACTCCATAAAAGAGTGTAGCAAAACAAACACCTGAAGAAAAGTACAAAGATCAGTGTTTACAGAGCCATTGTACTGTCTGCTCTTTTATATGGATCTGAATCATGGGTCATTTACCGGCACCACTTGCGTCTCTTAGAACGCTTCCATCAGCTCTGCCTCCGTACAATCCTCAACATCCACTGGACTGACTATGTGACCAACACGTCTGTCCTTGAACAGGCAGCAGTCACAAGCATTGAGACCATGCTGCTGAGAACTCAGCTGCGCTGGGCAGGGCACGTCTCCAGGATGCAGGACCGTCGCCTCCCTAAGATCGTGCTCCATGGGGAACTTGCCACTGGCTGCCGCAAGAGAGGAGCCCCGAAGAGGAGATACAAGGACTGCCTGAAACAATCCCTCAGCCTTGGCCATATCGATCACCATCATTGGTCTACCCTGGCCTCCAGGATGGCCTGGAGACACACCATCTATAACGCTGCTGCTGCTTTTGAGAACACACGCAGGATCACTCTCGAGGAGAAAAGGCAATGCAGAAAGAATTGCATCTTGTCAATATCACCTGGGGAGTCTTTCTGCTGTACGTTCTGCAACAGGACTTGTCTACCTCACATTGGCCTTTTTAGCCATCAGCGCGCTTGTAGCAAGCGTGGGTAGAACCCTTCTCAAATCTTCATTTGCGAAGCCTAGCCATGATACCTGCAAATATTTTCTGTATATTTTACTAGTACATATGTATGTCTAAATACATTACAAGATAAATGTAATCTCACTGTATACTTCAGTTGCCTGCAAGTTTCTTTAATGTTTACATTAAATATTCCTTAAGGCTAGGCACTACAACACCTCAGCCTGTTTAAAAGGAACTTTCTTGAGTCTTCAACTGAAAGACCTACCAATTATTACAAACTGGAGTGTAAATTTAGAAAACTTCACAGATCCACCTTATAATTCTGTACAATACACCCCTTAGTTCACTGTACATGTGCGTGATTTGAACCATGTTTAGGAAATGAAATAAATTTGACTACATTTACAAGAACTTTCAGATATTGACTAATCCTTTTTAAATTAATGAAAAAATACTCCAAAGGTCTTACATTGGAAAAAACCTGTCAATCAACAATTAGTTCTTAAAATGGGTTAACTTACATTGAAGAAGTCACATTGCATTTTAATTTTCCTCAGTTTATTCTAGAACTTGACATCCTATAGCCAATATGTGTGTGCAGTATTAAGTTAAGCCTTTTAGAAGAGCACTTGAAACATAGATCAGAATGTAGTCTCAAAAAATAGCAGTTTATCTCATTAATATTAATAAATTAATGTATCCTTATTAGAATCATGACCTGTCTTTACATTCCTCACACTTCTGTTACATACACCGCAGATATAAAGACAGATGACTGTCAGTGCCTATCACTGGAGTAATAGACATAGAATTTCCATGGCTATCTCTGATTATAGTTTAATGTCTTTATATCAGTGCCTTAACTTTCAAATGGCTTTTTTTCTCAGAGTTATGAGATATTTATAAAAATAACATGAGGAGAACAGCTAATTAAATTTCACCAGGTTTGGTGCCAGTACTAGGTTTAATACTGTACAATAGCAATTATATATTATGCAGAAGTAAACTCTAAATGTCATAAAAATTTAGATTTCAGAAGAGTGGAAAAAAATATTTGTACTTATTCAACAAACACTGATTACGTTACTGCAAAATCAACCATTTCTTTCAACGTAAATGTTGAATCATTTGCTTTCCCTTACTCTGCTCTGCGTGTGTACTGAACAGTTATTGCTGTTGTCCAATGCAGAAGCAGAGAGGAAGCTTAAACACTTTGTGGAAAACCTAAGCCTAGGAAGAATTTGCAAGGAAACTGATTGTGTTTGCTTAGAAAATAATCATAAAAAAACATTATTTTTGCTTATATCACAATTAACGTCACTGAACAATCAAAAACTCATATGGTTGTTTTCATGTCCTAACAAAAATATCTCAGCAATGCCCCAAATATTTGATAGGTACTGCACATTGCAAATTAATTAAACATTACAACAAACATATAATGTGGTTTGAAATATATTTCAGTTTCTGGGTAGATGACTACAGAGAGATGATTAAAAAGAGGTTTTGTTGGTACTACTCTTTATACAGTAAATCCAATTGTGTTAGAGTAGCATAAGACTTGTGCATAGCAGGCTTGGTTATAGGGTTACACAGCAGTTAAAAACATAAGAACAGTTGTATTAGGGCAAGACAAATGCTCCATGCAAACCAGCATTCTGTTTTTAACAGTGATTTACATAGTCTTAAAATAAAAGTGTAAGAAAAAAATTACAAGCAAGTTTCCCTTTGAAATATCCTCCAAGCTTCTAGTCCTTAAAATCTGGCTGGACTATAGTGTTTACAAGGACTATAGCCTAAAGCTATCCATTTTGAAGCTGAGTACTTTATTTTTGAATGCACTTATACTTCTACAGTCACTTTTCAGTGCAATTCTTGAAGTAACCATGTTATATATATATAAAAAGTTGTTTTAAAACCTTCTACTTTGTTATTTAGTAAGAATGGTTTTGTAGGGTGGTGGGTTTGTATGTTTGTTTTTGTTTTTTAAGCTAATGAGAAACAGCAAATAATTATTCACTATTTGCCTTTTCTTATCCATCCATGAGTTTACACCACTAGCATATCCTCTGCTGGCTACTGCTTTCCAAGCTGATGGGTCCTAGCCTATTCACTTTTCTTCTTATCAAAGCAATTTTGTACTTCTGATTGCCCTTGGTTTTCTTTGTAAATATTTGTTTTGTTGTAGTAAGAACTTCAAGCAATTTCCAAGGACTGTAAGCCTAGTAGGTCTCTATGGTAACAGTTTTATGTTTTCTCTTTCATTCCCTTCGTTTTCTAAGCCATCCTCACATTATTTGCCAAGTCGACTAATAATGACCACTTATCAGATGCTTTTGGATAATTATCTGCAAAGACTGAAGTATGTGTTCAAAGTCTTCTAAAAGCAACTATACAGGCAATATCACACTGTGTTTCTCTTCTCCATGCACCCCTTACGAGACTCTAGTGAAGTATGGAATTATGAATGTGGTTTTAGGGGTCAAGAGCATTTTTGAGCTATTTTTTACTGACAACATAATATGCTATTAAATTCCTGAACTGAGGATAATTTGTGATTTTTCTCTGAACATAATTAGCCAAACGATTTTGTGAATATAGATGTCTTTAATGAGCAGAGAAATCTTCCTCCTAAATAAGTAAGGAAATATTAGCTATTTTGAAAGTACTTTTAATATTTGTCTTACCTAATTTAGTAACTGAATAATATTTTCATTCAATGAAAATAATGTTTCAGATTTTCAGCTGTCTTCCTATCAGAGAAAAAATGAGTACTTTAAGAAGTACAACATAAAAAAAAATTGAAAAAAAAATTATTTTATCCCAATTTACTATTTAAATGTATTAAATAGAAACTCACCTTCAGCTATTTAAAAACTTTGGACAAAGGTACTTACAGTACCTTAGAAGGACAATAAACAACATCTGTTTTTCTATCTGTGTGGGTAAACAGAAGTCCAGCAAAGAATAGTTTTAAAAAAAGAAAAAAAATAAGGACAAGTGCTGAAACAACTCAGTCATGTCTGTTCCCTCACAGGAATTCAGGGCTAATAATAACCCTACACATATCGCAGAGGAAACAGTACTTATCTCTGAATCTAATTAAATAAAAACCATCAGACCTAAGAATCAAGCTTTCTTACTGCTGCAAGAATGAACAATAGAAGATGATGGATATGGTGGTGGTTTTTTTTTTGTTTTGTTTTGGTTTGGTTTTGTTATTATTATTATTTAATCAAGGCTGAACAGAATGTAAAGCAAAAAGCTAGATTAAGCATGGTGGCAAAGTGTAGAAAACTGAGCAGTGCTTAACTTTGATCTTGAAGAAGTAAAGGCTTTACAGGCTTGGTTTCCCTGATCTATATTGTGAAGTTTGGCAGACTCTCTCTTTTTTTTGTTAGCATTTCTTTGATATAATTTTACAATACAGATTCACTGCACTTCCTTTTTCCAAGAAGTAGAAGTTCCAATTCAAATTCCAAACACCGGTTCTTTTGAAAAGAAGCTTAGGTATAGCACTGACAGCTATATTCTGCAAATTCTTATTGTATACTATGCCATCATCACTCTTTGTGACGTCCTATTATAGTAATAACAAGTAGCTTTCATAAAACTGCATAGTAATTTGGATAATCTATTCTTAAAATAGATTAAAATTTATGTAGGGACTGGAAAGGCTCTTATCCACTGTATGGGCTACAATGTCTTCAGGTTTTTTTGCATTGATTCATTCTTTTTCCTTTTACTCATTTGTCTTCAATAGTAAAACTAGTCTCAAATTTAATAAAAATCATATAATCAGGTTTTTATTTTTGGAGGTGCTGTAATTTAAAAATCTACTTGTCCTTAAACTTCTAAACAGCAGAATAAGATAACTTAAAAAAAGAATAGAATAATCTGTTGATAAAAAGTAAAATAAAAAAGTAAAATAATTTTTCAGATGTTTCAGACCAGGCATTGGAATATAAATGCATATGGATTAAGTCATAAGCAGAGAAATTCCATTCATCTACGTGTAAAAATCCTTAGAAATTTCCCCAACTGTAAATAAAAATATCTCCTGTATATTTTTCACCAGACTGCTTCCATAATATACTTTGATGTGCAGTGGGGACAGTCCAAATAAAGGATATACTCTACATACTTATTTTTGTGTTGCTTTGTGTCTTGTTTAATCTCGTTTTTAGTAGAAGACAACAAGCACTTTTAAAATTATACCTTTCCATTTTACATTCCACTAAAAACTGTAGAAATAAGGGTGGTGGAAAGTCTGGAAAAGATAGCTAATATGCTCATGCCTCAATCATGCAGTTAACTGAAAATTTCATTTTAATTTCCCTTCTCAATTTTAATGAAAGTAAGCATAAGAGTGAAATCTGAATTGTTTGGAGATTAAAGGAAACTTTTAAATGATCATATGTGTTTCATTTACATAAGAAAAAAGAGTGAGAATGCAAGATTACTGTCTTCTGAAATTTAATGCAAGTAACAACTGAATGAATACAAAAAACACCATTGAGGGGATTAGTCTCTTTTCCTTTGTTTGAAGCCAAGAGAAAGAAGAATCACGTGAACATAAACTAAACTTTCAATACATAAGTTGATTCACTAGGGAGGTAAATCATGTGTTTAAAGTTAGGGCGTAAGTTAGCATGTTTATTGGTTTGAGATTTGAAGAACTTTAACCACCTACTCCGTAAAGCATTTCATAAGCATCAATTAATTTTTATTTTTTTAATTTAAAGGAGAAGTGGCTTTGTACAAAAACACCCAAATGATAGCCAATAGATATTTATGCCTAAAATTTAGTCAAATTATCATGTTTGGTTTAATTTTTGGCTTGAAAAAAAAATTCACTATAATGAGCCTGTCATCTTCACAATTCTGCGAAAAGCTTAAATAAAAAAGTAATTAAAATAGTGCCCTGCTTAAAAAAGGGCATTTGCAATTCATAAAATGTAGCATTTTGGGGTGCTGGGCTATAATTCATTTAAATGCTCTGTGTAAGTAAGAATTCCTGGAATAAAATACTTTGTTCCAAAACTTTATGTAATGTCAGTTTCCTTTAAAAGAACAGAATCTGTGGCATTTAAGCATTTCATTTAATACACTAAGCATTAGCATCTTATCTAAATTTCCTTAAAAAATTAATAACTTTTCCAGAACTTTTCCAGTATTATACACAAGCAATTTCTCCATGAAATGTTAGCAGTGGTAAAAACGTTGGACATCAAGATCTCACTACAAATAAATACTGCATTCATTCTCAATCATATTTGTTACCAGGAATGAGCAAGGCATTAAAAATGTAGCATAATAGCTTTTCTGAAAATCTGAAACCAGTGGAAGTCATATTTTTGAAAACACGGGAACTATGTACAAAGTTTATTTTTATTGATAAAACTTTATTAGTAGCTGTATAAATATATTTTTAAGTCACAGTAATGAACTCCTGCTTGTATTTATACTAGTGGCTTGGTCATTCTAATTCTGCTGGAGGTGAGGGAGAGGCAAGGAGGCTCATTCTGTCGCATGGAATGGACACCCAAGCATGTGGTCTGGAAGGGAGTCTTGGTAGGCTCTGGCAGTTCCCTTGATGTTGATACAGCTAAGAATGAAACAAACAGTGCCACTACCCCAGCACCCAGACAAAATTAGCTATCCTGATTATTTACTGGAACAGTTTCTGCTATGCCTTCGTCCCAAACTGAAAATCACTTTCCCAAACAATTCCTGGACAGGACCAAGCACAAGTCATTAACCTTTTCCAATATACAATTTGTAGAGATTGTGATTTGGGATGGCAAGAGAATTTAACAGTATTGTATGCTGAATGTTACCAGTTAGTGTCAGTACCAGAGAATAGCTTAAGATTTGTTTAGTTTACTAGTATATAGAGAGACAGGAAAAAAAACGGGGTATCCTACAGATCTTCCCTTAATTTAGAAACAGCTATTGAATTTAATAATGCTTTTCATTTACCTTTTAAGTCACATTTAACTTTTTCTACTGCAGTTTTCTTTTTATATCAACAAAAATTCTTAATTCTTTATGTCGTGTCGGATATGTGGACAATCTTTTTTTTTTTACTTGGGAAAGGTATTCTGTATCTGGCCACCTTTCCTACTGCTGGTATCTCTGCTTATGAATCTCAAGTTAGGTGACTGTTTATTTTTTATCTGTAATTAAGACATAAATGTAATTGAGATCAGCTAAAATTCACTTAATCACCCCAAGTGTGTCAAGATCTGTAAAGACAAATAATTTTAATTTATTAACTGTCATTCAGGGAAAAGGGAATTGCCAAGCAGAATTTATGAAATGGCATAGGTTGGGTGAGGAAAAACATATCCCCCTCTCAGACACTCTTACGCAAACACTCCTGCCCCAGTTACTGTTGCAGGTGACTGACACCTGCTCCAGTGACCACAGCAGCAGGTCAGCCCAGGCCAGCACAGCCTGGGGAAGTGTGACTCTCACTCCCACCAGTCTCTGAGTCAGGCTCTGGGCAAGGCTCAGCACCAACACCTGGAGTCCTCAGCTTCTGTGTGTTGCAGGGTGGTATGACACTACGTGATTGTGTGGGTTTATAACCAGGCACCAGGAAGGTGATCAGCCAAATCATTCCATGATGATATCATGGGTTACCTCCTTGCTTGCATTGCCCTGTCATACACTTTCTGCTATATTCAGTTACATTTTCACTAAGCAAGATCGTAACACCTAGATTTTGTCAACAGAGTGGAAAAATTTAACAGAAAATTTTACCTTTTGACCTATTTTTTTCTTTTCCAGTGATTATTGTTTTTTTCCTTCCTTATAATAATAATAACAGACTGAAAATAGGATGATTAGCATGAAAAGCAATGTAGAATATCTGGTTTAAAATTAAGTTTTATTTGGAAACACTCTTTGCAAAGCTTTTTGAATATGTCTTTCAAAAAACAGCCTGGCACTTGACTGCTTTTCTTTCCATCCCTTAAGCATGAAAGCTTGCTTGACATTTCTTTCAAAAACTATGAATCAGAGTGTTGCTCAAAAATGAAAAGCAGCCTTTTCCAAAGGAGCTTTAATTCACAGAGTTTTGGTAGATTAGATTTTTTTGTATCATTTACATTTGATAATTAAGAGTTAGTTAGTTACATAAAGCTAAGTAGAGATTATATCTAGAAAAGCCTTTTGTGAGGCAAGAGAAAAACCCTAAATATTTCTAGTACCTATTTAAATGTAATATAAATATAATGAACTTTAGTAAGGGACAAAGAAAGGAAGAAAAGCATAACCAGTATACACCATGCTAACACTTTTACACTCAAAATCTTGTTATGGACAAGAAGTGGAACAGACCTCATATATGAACTCAAGAACTTTTTATTAATTTTAAAAAAAGTGTAATTGACATATAATAAATTAAGTAATAGTAGTCCAGTTAGGGTGATACTACGAAGGGCATGTGGGAAGAGAGAGTGAATATTCCTCTAAGGATATGTGATCAAGGGCAATTTAAATGCAAAAAAAGGATAATAAGAAAAGGAGGAAGCCATAAATGAGAACATACAGGGAGACAAATCTTACTGACCAAGGATAAGGAAGGCAGTAATAGGCACTAACAAGAACAAAGCCTGCTCAGTCACACTAGCTGAATTGCATGTAGAATTAGGGAACAATTATTTCAGTAAGATTAACTGATGGAGTACCTTGTCAAATGGAATACTGTGGAAGAGGGTGAAGCCATAAACAAAACATACAGACACAAAACTGGCAATCAAACATGATGGAGGCAAACACAAGAAACTAACATCCTCAGTCACATGAATCAGTGGGCTATCCAGGTACTACAGACCAACTGGGACTTTGTAACTAATAAGGAGGGTCCGGGGTATTGGAAGTTATCAATGTGGCTGTGTTAACTGATGAGACAATGTGCAGGGCAAGGCAGTCTGTGGGATAAAGACAGAAATTGTTATAAAAAAGGGTCGGTCACATGTAAAACATGAACAGTCAGTACACCTGTCTGGCTGAGCTCTCTGCCTGATAGCTGCAGTCTGCCCTGTCTTTTTCTATAGTTTTTTAACTCTCTCTAGGTCATCATGGCTAGGCTTCACGAATGAAGATTTGAGAAGGGCTCTACCCACGCTTGCTACAAATGTGCTGATGGCTAAAAAGGCCAATGTGAGATAGACAAGTCCGGTTGCAGAAGGCACAGCAGAAAGACTCCCCAGGTGATATCGACAAGACGCGATTCTTTCTGCGTTGTCTTTTCTCCTTGAGAGTGATCCTGCGTGTGTTCTCAAAAGCAGCAGCAGCGTTATAGATGGTGTGTCTCCAGGCCATCCTGGAGGCCAGGGCAGACCAATGATGGTGATCAATATGGCCAAGGCTGAGGGATTGTTTCAGGCAGTCCTTGTATCTCCTCTTCGGGGCTCCTCTCTTGTGGCAGCCAGTGGCAAGTTCCCCATGGAGCACGATCTTAGGGAGGCGATGGTCCTGCATCCTGGAGACGTGCCCTGCCCAGCGCAGCTGTGTTCTCAGCAGCATGGCCTCAATGCTCGTGACTGCTGCCTGTTCAAGGACAGACGTGTTGGTCACATAATCAGTCCAGTGGATGTTAAGGATTGTACGGAGGCAGCGCTGATGGAAGCGTTCTAAGAGACGCAAGTGGTGCCGGTAAATGACCCATGATTCAGATAAAAGAGTAGACAGTACAATGGCTCTGTAAACACTGATCTTTGTACTTTTCTTCAGGTGTTTGTTTTGCCACACTCTTTTATGGAGTTTACCAAAAGCTCTGTACGCCTTTGCTAACCTGTTGTCAATTTCAGTATTAATCTTACCGTCCAAGGAGATGATGCTTCCCAGGTAATTAAATTGCTGGACTGATTTGAGCTCTGTTTCATCAATGGTGATATGATACTCTCTCTAAGTAATCTCATCCTGTATCCCATGTGTGTCGCTGTTGCAAGGACTCAGTGCCAGCTGCTGGCCTAGTCAGCTAGTAGATTTGGCTCTAGCTGTTAAAGTCAGACTAAGGATATAGGTGTCCCCAGCCTGTCATGCCAGCAACTGGAATGAACAGGGGTCTCAGCTGTAAGTAGACACAGGCACCCAGTGTTTAGGGAAGGTGATCAGGGAGGACAAAATGGGCAATAGGAAGAAAAGTGTATAAAAGGCCATGTGTAGAATAGGGTCCATTGGTGCACTTGTCTGTCTGGGATCCAGGCAGTGAGGGTTCACATCAGTGCTCAGGGGAACTAAAAATGTGTGTGTGCTTGTGAACCTGGAGGTGTGGTATATGTGCAGCACTAGTGACCTCCTACCTCTGCCAGCCCAAGAGGAGGAGGGAACATGGCTGTCTGAGCTTCTGTCCGATGTGGAGAAAGGCTGAGAGAGTTGGGGTTGCTCAGCCTAGAGCAGAGAAGGTTTTGGGAAGACCTTATTTCATTCCTATTGTTTGTACAATGCTCTCAGGCACATGGTGTGACTCTTGGGGATGCTTCTGTGCAGGACAAGGAGTTGAATTCAATGATCATTGTGGTCCCTTCTAACTCAGCATATTCTGTGATTCTGTAATTCTATTCAATACTTAAAAAGGGCTTATAAGAAAGATGGAGACAGACTTTTAATAAGACATGCAGTGACAGGACAAGGAGGAAGGATTTTAAGCTTAAAGGGGCTATGTTGAGAAAGGACATAAGGAGGAAAATTTTATATGCTGAGGGTGGTGAAACACTGAAACAGGTTACCCAGATAGGCTGTGGATGCCCCATCACTGGAAGTATTCAAATTTAGAGTGGATGGGGGTTCAAGCACCCTGGTCTAGTGAAAGATGTCCTTGCCTATTTAATGGGGATTGAACTGTGTGATCTTTAAGCCTCTTCCAACCCAAATAATTTTATGACTCCATGCACTAACATCATTGCCACTATATTAACAAACATCACAGCAGAAAAAGAGAGACAAAACTTTGAAAATTCAACCAGTCCTGTATTCTAATGGACCAAGTGTGAGACCTAACATACCCTAAGCACTACTGATATCAAGCTTGCTTGTTTAAAAAACAGCTGCTGTGTAACTCACAGTGAAGGTGACTTGGTAACTATGTTAATAGATGAGTGTAGATTCATTAAGCCAAGCCTTGAGTCCCACGTTTATTTATTAGTATGAACTTGATTAAAGATGAAACAGAAATATTTATTTGTAGTTTACATAAATTAATACGTCTCGTCATGAAATAATTTGTTAATCATGATTTGATGAGTCTTTTTCTATTTCTCTAATTTTGTCAAAAGTATCTTGACAATAATAAGTCTCAGAATCCTTGCTTGTAAGATCTCATTAACAGAATAAGAAGGTAATCTTACCTGAACAACTACAAGCAAAAGTTAATGTGCTTGTTGTTGTTTTTGTTTGTTTGGTTTGGTTTGGTTTGGTTTGGTTTGGTTTGGATTTTTTGGTGGTTTTTTTGTGTGTGGTTTTTTTTTTTTTTTGTAAAGTCTGATGAGGTACAATGGCCATTGACTGGGAAAAAACCCTCTAAAACCTCTAAAAATTTCCACCAGGAATAGGATTTCTATAAGTTGTAAGAAATAGAAATAGAAGAAACAAAACACAACTTCCTACATTTTATCTGTATTTCAAAATGTTTGCTATTCATGAAAATTATGATATAATAGTTCCTTTTATAATGGCTTTTGGCTCTGTATTGGCTTGTGAATCAATATTTTGTCAGAATCTAAACATATGAGTAATTTTTTAATGAGAACTGTCTCCTTAAATAGAATAAATTTGCCACAGATGTAACTTCTACTAAAGTAGGGCACAAACAGATAAAAGTGAATTCAGACCCTTTTCTGTCTCCTCTAATATCATATATGCTAAGTATGTGGTATGAAAGACTGAGACTTAGGACTGTTCAGTCTGAAGAAGATAACAGAAGGCCTGGGGAAGATGTGTATAAACACTGAACACTTACAGGATGTAATGAAGACAAAGAAGCCCGACTTTTTTCAGTGGTGCCCACTGACAGGACAAGAGGCAACGTGCAAAAGTTTAAACACTTGAAATTCCATCTGAATGCAAGAGAACACTTCTTTACTATGAGGGTGAAGTAACTAACACAAGTGAGAGCAGAAAGAGACCAGAGACAAATGAGAGTAAAATCACACACCTCTTACCTCCTAGGGAAAAAAAAATCCCGCAAATAACTCTGTCTTATTTTTTGTGTTAAACTAATAAGGGGTTGATACAATGAGAAAGATATTTTAACCTTCTGACAATGATAAATTGGTAATTACTGTTTAAAAGAAATCCATGTATAAAGCTGTTTGTTTATAAGTTGTTGGTATTAGAGACACTAAACAATTCCTATGAGAAGTCTACAGTGGAAAAATGATTCAGAAATTCTCTGAACAAAGGCAGCTTATGAATTCCTGACACTGTATAAAAGATGTAGGCAGCCTGTACATTCACTTAGAATGTAATTCCCTCTGTGAAACGCCATCAGAAACCTACAAAGCATTTAACTCCCACTTACGGTCTGTTTGAAGTGTTTAAATGGGACTTCAAGGCTGTCTGCGCATCAATCTGATGATCTTTGCCAGAACACAGGGCCTGATCAACAGGCTGACTCATATATACTTCTGTACCCAGCAAAGTGATTTAATGGGGCTCAGCATAGATCCAGAGACATACATTACAGATGCAACAGCCTGAGTGAATCAGGGGTGTATTCTTCTGGAAATGTAAAATTCTCACAGAATTGATGATGCATCATTCCTGAAGTTCTGGATGGACTTCTAATGGAGACCATGTTTTTCTGAATTCATTATAAAGGTAACAATAAAAATCCATCACTTACTGATTTTAATAGGTAACATAATGTATATTTATGTAAGGTGGCAAATATTTCTGAATTTCAAATGGTATTTTTTTTAATTAAGAAAAATACATTTCCCAGCTGTGTTAGATACCATATCTCATCTTTTGGAACGAAAAATACTAAATATTCTTACCTTAACATTACAGAAATTCTTCCTGAAGAATTCTTCCTAAAAATATGTGGGAAAGCAAAGAAGCAAGAACCTTTTCTGTACTTTTTGTTTTGGGCTTGTTTTTTTCTTTGTTTTTAATTAAATACAGATTGGGGATTTTATCGGTCTTTTTATGGTGCTGCAATTATTCTTCCTTTCTGTGTGGAATTTCTATGAAGAACTACCCTTCACCCACATAAAGTTTAGGGACAATTGGTACTAAATGTAAAAAGCACTGCTAATATATTTCCCCTCCACCACTACCACCCCAAAGGTCATTAAAATGGAAGAGGAGAGGGGGTTATTTTCCATTCCAGGCAATATACTGCAGGTAATGAGGCCATCACATTTCTATATGCAGTAGATTGTTTAGGAAATGATTCAGCCTTCATGAAAAGGAAAAGCAGTCCCATGAGGAAGTATAAGCTTGCAAACACAATTCAGGTTAAGGGGCAGGAATGGAGAATTAGTGACATGGTTTAATGGTAGACTTGGCAGTGTTAGGTTAACACTTAGATTTGATGATCTTAAAGATCTTTTCCAACCTAAATGATCTGATGGGTCTTTAATTTTATATACTATATGACCTCACAGGTCTGTGTATCTGTCTACTGCACATATGCAGTTAATGGCTTAAGTTGTGATTGGGAGAGAAGAGTTATTCTTCTCTTCTTTACTGATTTATTGCATGGTCAAATTCTAAAGCAACATATTTCCACATTGGATATATATCTAGAGCTAAATTAGCACATCAAAGTACAAATATCTCTAAGTTTTGATATATAGAAAGTGAAAGCACCCAAAGTAAGATCTCAACACACCAGAAAGAAGTGATGCCATCCAGAGGGACTGTGACAGGCTTGAAAGGTGGGTCTGTGTGAACATCATGAGGTTCATTAAGGCCAGGTGCAGGGTTCTACACATGGGTCAGGACAATCCCAAACACAAATACAGGCTGAGTGGAGAAGGTATTGAAAGCAACCCTGAGGAAAAGAACTTGGGGATGTTGCTGGATGAGAAGCTCAACACAGAATCATGAAATGTTAAGGAGTTGGAATGGACCTTTAAGATCATCTAGTCTCAAACCCCCGTGTCATGGGCAGGGATACCTCCCACTAGACCAGGTTGCTCAAGTACTTATTTAACCTCTCTTTGAACATTGCCGGGGTTGGGACATCCACAACATCCCTAGGCAACCTGTTACAGTGTCTCACCACCCTCATAGTAAAACATTTCTTCCTAATATCTAACCTAAATTTCCCCTCTTTCTGTTTGTACAAAATACTCATTGTCCTATCTCTGCAGTTCCTGACAGAGTCCCTCTCTGGCTTCTGTGTAGGCACCATTCAGGTATTTGAAAGTTGATATGAGGTCTCCATGCAACCTTTTGTTCTCCAGGCTGAACAGCCCCAACTTTCTCAGCCTGAACACAACCCAGATATGTGTACCTGCAGACCAGAAAGCCAACTGTATTCTGGGCTACCTCAAAAGAAACATGGCTGGTAGGTTGAGGAGGGTGATTCTGCTCCTCTACTCTGCTACTTTGAGACTCCAAGTGGAGCCCTGCGTCCAGCTCTGGGATCCAAAAAATAACAAAAACATGGACCAGTTGGAGTGAATCCTGAGGAGGGTCATGAAGATGGTCAGAGGAATGGAACACCTCTCCTTTGAAGATAGGTTGAGAGAGTTGGGGTTATTTAGCCTGGAGAAAAGAAGGGTCCAGGACAACTTCTAGCAGCTTCCAGGATGCCTTCTAGCCACCTAAAGGTGGCCTACAAGAAGGATGGAGAGAGACTTTTTACAGGGGCTTGTAGTGATAGGACAAAGGGCAATGGCTTCAGGCTGAAAGAGAGTAGGTTTAAATTACATATTAGGAAGAAATCTTTTACTGTGGGGGTGATGAAACAGTGGAACAGGTTGCCAAGAGATGCTGTGGATACCCCATCCCTGGTAGTGTTCAAGGCCAGGTTGAATGGGACTTTGAGCAACCTAGTCTAGTGGAAAGTGTCCCTTGCCATGACAAGG